>NC_091957.1:58906723-59046723 GCF_031021105.1 Erythrolamprus reginae
CCCGTGGAAGCCAAATGCGGGGGTGACCCGGGTTTTGCAAACCAGCAGGCAGTGTGCTCGGAGGTGTGCAGCTGTGCCGTGAAAGGCCTGGCTGAGCCGCTGGGAGAGGGCGGTGGGTTCCCAGCCTCTGTCTCCAGTGGGAAGCGGCTCAGGGGGATCCCCGCCCCTGTGGCTGGTGTTCAGAGCCGCCTTTGGTGAGAAGCCGGTCTTTGAAGCTGCCAAGCCTCCCTGTGCAACTCCACAGCAACGGGGGGGGGGGGGGGGGCTGTCAGCACCCCAACCCTTGAGCCTCTGCAGGATGCTGGCCTCTGCCCCTCAGTTCAGTGGCCCTTCGACACAGCTGTGCGACCAAGGTCAAGGGCATCTTCGATTGTCCTGTTATCTCAGCTTGGGGCAATGATGATCCATCCGTCCGTCAGGGCCCCCCTGCACCCAATCCAAAATGGCGGGTGGCTGGTTGCAGCAGCTTTGCAGTAGTGCATGTTCAGCTGCGGCTAATGGAGGATTCCACCGAACAAGCCAAAGGTTTGGTTGAACAAACTGCCATCACAGTCCTAGCTATTTCCGGGAATGCAGCTGTTTGTATCAATGCTAAAAGGCGGCTGCTTTGCACCCACTGCCAAAATATGTGCTAGTGTGTACATGTGTACATACAAGGTTTTCAAATGCGCAGTGGAGATGCTGCAGCCTAACCAGGTAGATCAGGATCCCCAAACGTGGCGACTTTAAGACTTGTGGACTTCAACTTCCAGAATTCTGGCAGTTGGAAGTCTACAAAGTCTTAAAAGTTGCCAAGTTTGGAGGCCTCTGAGGTAGATGGTCCCTGAAGAAATTGTCCCCCTCCCCCCTCCTCCTCCTCCCTTCTTTCCAGCCAAACGGCGCCTGGTGGGGTGAGATGGAGACCTGGGGGGGCCTTTCCATTGCTCCAACCCTCAGCCCTCCTACGCTTCATCCCATTGCCAGAGTCCACTATACATTTCAGCATACCCCCTCCCCTTGGGAAAAAAGACCGGTCAGACAGGCGTATAGACCAAAATTTATTGCATTATCTCACTATGCACCCATCCTCTCCCCCCCAGGGGGCATGTAAGAGCCCCTTAGCTGCCCCCTCTTGCTCCCTGCTTTGGTCCCCATCAACAGTTCCAGGGGCTGCAGGGAACATGGATAAGGTGTCCCCCCCATGGGGGAGGCTGTTGTCACACAAGTCAAGGGGAGAGACCACTGGGAGCAGAAGCCCCTCCTCCGCTCTGGCTGACCATTCTCATCTAGTCTTTGTCTTGGCCGCTGCCCGCTTGTCCCAGTCGGCCACAGGTGGGGGCTGCGCAGAGAGGTCTGGATTTTGGAGTGGGAGGGCTCGTGAGGCGCAAGGGGGAAGCCCACCAGCTGCCCCCCTTCCTATCCCAGGAGCGGTGTGGGCTGCCCTTCCTCTGAGCTGCTTGGGACCTCCGGCTGGGTCCTTCCAAGCCAGCTTCTTGCCCCCCTCCTCCCACAGAGTCTCTCCAGCGGGTGCTGGTGGGGAGGCAGACCCGGCTGGTCTCCTGCAGGGGGAGCAGCCGCCGTAGCCGCTCCAGGGCAGCCTCACTCGGCCTTTCTCTCGGTCAGGAGGGAGAGTCTCTAGCCGGCCACCTCTGCAGGCCTCCAAAGGAGATGCACGAAACCACGTTCGCTTGGAGGTCACGTTGAAAGAGTTCTGTGGCTCTGCCCACCCCACGGACAGAGCCACCTTACACCGCAGAGCCCGCCCTGTGCTGGGCTGGGGCAGGGGCCCCCCGGCTCTTCTTCTCGGGGGTGGCCGGGGCCTCCAGGGGCAGGCGGGAGCGGAACCTCTGCAGCTGCTCGGGGCTGGCCAGGTTCTTCAGCAAGCTGTTCTCGTGCTCCAGGCGGGAGTTCTTCTCCGCCAGCTCCTTGATCTGCTCCTTCAGGACCTCCACCTCCTCCCGCACCGCGTACATCAGGTGATTCTTGACCAGATCCTGCAAAGAGGAGGAGGAGGAACAAAGCCCCGGTGAGCAAACGGCGCTGCGGCTTGTTCCTCCCGAAAGCGCCTGGGTTCTTGCATCAGAGCGCGCGCCCGCGCTCGCCGCAGCTCTCCGCGGTGGCGCGCCCGCCGCCCTCCGCCTCCTCTCGCCAGCCCTGCAAGCAATTAACCTGAAGCCCCCCCGGAAACTGAACGGCTTCGGCTGGAGGCCGCCGTTCGTTCCACGCCTCCGCTTCGGTCAAGTCTCCCTGCGGAGCTGCAGCCTGACACGGCAGGTTCCTTCGGAGCCCAGCGCAGCGAGCGTGGCGCTTCCTCCGCCCTTCTCCGCCAGCAAGCGCCGCAGGGCAGCCCGTTTGCGGCGGTCGGGGGGCACAAGGCGCGTCTCCGCCTCCCAGCGACACTCACCATGGCCTGCTCGATCTTGTTGTCGATGGCGACCACGCTGGCCCCGGACGCGCTGCAAGAGACAAGGAAAGAGCGGGGCCGTCAGCATCCGAGCCCGCCCGGCCTGCCCGGCTCCCCCCCTCTCTTCCCGCTCCCCCGACCGAGGGCTCCGCTCGCTACCTGTTGTCGAGCTTGACGGAGACCACGTCGCCCCCCAGCAAGGAGGAGAAGAAAGAGATGGAGAAGTTGTGCAGCTGGTAGACAGCCACCTCCATCCGGAGCGGGTACACGCCGGTGCTCATGGCTGGGCTGGGCTGGGCTGGGCTGGGCTGGGCACACGAAAAGGCCGATAGAGGACGGGAGGCAACAGCACCACCAGGACTGGGAAGAACTGCGGCTATTTCGGCGCCCGCCCTCCTTATATAGGGAAGCTCTCCAGACGTCACATGGCCTCAGCCTGTTATGCAAATAAGACCACGCCCCCTCCAGCCGAGCCCCCTGCCGCGGCCGCGCGCACCTGCTCCCGGAGCGTTCGGGAGCCGCAGAGGATCTGTGGAAGCGGGTCGGGCCCCGCGTTCCCCGTTTGTGCGGCTCCGGGACGCCGGTGGTGAAAGCGGGTCGCTTCCTTCAGCGGATGGCCTCACCCGCTCCTTCCTCCTTCCGGGGCCGCGGGAGCCCTCCGGGAAACGCCGCTCCCACCCTCGCCCGCAAAGGAAAGACCGCGCGGGTGGGAAGGGCAGCCCGTCCCCCCACGTTCGCCCTCGCGCAAAGTCCGGCAAGCCTCCCCACTCCCCCTTAGGCTGCTGCTGCAAAAGTGGAGGCCGAGTCAGAAATGTCCAGTATCGCCCGAGTTCAGCGCGGAACCAGGTCAAGGTTGGCAGTTATGTAAGGAGCCACCCAAACATGTTGTTGCGACTCGGCGAGGCCGGCGGTGAGCTGCGCGAGGGGGACCCCTCGCGGTCCCCCCCCCGGCGCAAAGCCCGCTCGCCCCTCCCAACAGCGGGGCCCCGAAGCTAGGCAACCCAAAGACTGGCTGGAGAATTTTGGGAGTTTGCCCCCCCCCGCTATGGAAATCAAGAGCTCCCCCTGGCGGCATTGGTGGGTCTCCAAAGCCTTGCCCCCCACCCCCCAGCCTCCCTCTGGCCCAGCAACCAGCAGTGGGTACGTGGGAAAGTGAAGGGAGCCTCAGGTGGGGGGGGGCGCAGGCACGGCAGCAAGGCTGGCTGGCTCTTTTCCCGGGCACTGCGAGGGGGGGGTTGCCCTGGGCTCCCCTGCTGCATCTTCCCACCAGTGCCCCTCCTCAGCAGGGGTCTTCCCTGCAGAACGCAAGAGGCCCGTTGGGGCAGGTGGGCAGACTGAGGCCAGGCGATGTCCGCAGAGTCCTCTGTGGGGCAGACCCCCCCATGGTGCGCGGGCCTCTGGGCTCGGTGGCTGTGGAGGGGAGCGCTGATGTGGTCGCAACCGGGGCTGGAGGAGGCAGCCACTCCAGGGGGTGGGGGGGTGAGGGGGCTTTCCTGGGGAAGCAGCGGCTGTGCCAACCTCCACCCAGCCAGGGTCTCCCCCTCCCCTCGTCTCGAAGCGAGGCCTGGCTGGCGGGCTCCGTTTCCAAGGGCTTGGCGGCCCCTCCCTTTGATGGAGGCCTTCCATGGCAGAACTCCCAGTTCTGGGTTTACTGGCACGCCAGCACATGGCCTGGGCGGGGCGTGCAGCACATGGCTGCCGTGTGCTCCACAGTCAGGGAACCAGAAGGAACCCCCTCCCACCCCCCCACTGCTCAGGCTGTGAAGGGGGCAGCAGCCCCCCACCCCCACCAGCTGTGTCAAGGACCCTGCAAGCAGGTTGCCTAAAAGGAAACAATTCCCTCGGTGGGAGCGTTTCAGGTAATAATAATAATAATAATAATAATAATAATAATAATAATAATAATAAATAATAATAATGATTAACCACCACAACAACTTCATTGTCATTGTGGGTATATACACAGTAGTATACCCATACAATGAAATTCACATCACCCAAAGACCAGACCTAGCACACATAACAACCCCCACCACCCTGCCCCTGCGCCACCCACGGAGGCATCCATGGGGCAGACACGGGGGGACTGACACGGAGACGCTTTGAAGGGGCAGAAGGAGCCCAAAGGAGGGGACCCACAGCTGCCCAGGAAGCCTCGGAGACCCCCGATTGCTGGGCGGCACCTGCTGATTGAGCTCCACCGTGGGGTCAGCAAAGCTGCAATCCTGAAGGCTGACCGCCCTGAGTCTCCGGAGAGGAGCGGCATACAAATCCAATAAATTATTATTAAATTATTATTATTTTCAAATCAGGGCCCTGAAAACCTGGCTGTCCCAGGCGAACCTGCCTGCCATGCAGAGTCACAGCAACACGCCTGTCGTGTTTTTGTGGGTACCACTTGAATGCACGTGGATATATCAGCACCAGCACATTTTAGCTGGTGGGTTTCTGCAGCCTCCAGGCCTCCTCCCCCTCCTCCCCTGCACCTGGAGGATCTGTGCAGCTCCAGGGTTGGGGGTGGGTGGGGGTGGGAGCACCCCTGGGGGAGGCCAGCAGCCCTTTCATGGGAGTTCTTGAAGGGGGAAGACAAAGGCCTGGGAGGAAAGAGGCCCCCAGAAGAAGGGGGTGGGCGGCTGTGCTGCTCTGCTCCCGCAGCCTCACTGTGGTCTGAAATCTCATATAGCATTGCAGGCTGGTAACCCTCATAATGCACACTAAGCCACAAACCATAGCTTGTGAATCAGAAAAGATGGTCTGGCTTAGTCTATGCTGTGAACACAAAACCACTCTCTGAACCGGATCAGCATTCCCTGAGTTTCAGCCACTCTTTGGGGCCCATAAGTGGCTTGTGCAGAGAGCACCCACGTTTTGATCAGCTTCTCATCGCAATACAGAGTTTGTGGTGGGGGGAAACTCCCGTAGCAGCTGCAGACCCCTTGCCACTCTGTCTGCCGGCCCACTCAACTGACTGTGAAATAAGGAGAGCCATGGCGGAGGGGGGGCTCCTGGGGAGCAAAATGGCCCCCTGCCCAGGCAGTGGGCCGACGTGGAGGTTGCCACCTTCCCTGGGGACGGAGTAGCAGCAGCATTGCGAGTTGTGGGCCCAGCAAAAGGTCTGAGGCGAATGCCCCCCCCACTCTGGCCCCTTGCAAGAAGCCAAGACTTGTAAAAACTACTTTTCCGTGCTCTCCTTTGGCTGACCTCCATCTCCCCACCCTCCTCCAAATGCTTGGCCATCCTGGGTTCTTCCCCAGGGAGGGAGGGGGGCAGCATCCCCTTAGGCTTCTCCTTGAGGCCCCTCGCATCCGCGCGTCCATCTCAAGGCTCTCGCTGCTTGGCTTCCCTCTGAAATCCACATGGGCCCCTTTGGGCTCCACCCACTTCGATGAGCCCCCATCCCAGAGCCTCGAGGGGTGAATGGGGGATGAGGAACACAGAGAGAGGGTCCTGGGCAGAGACCTTCTTTGGCCCCACTAGCCCCATTCATCTCATGTGGGTCAACTGTTCCGCTAAACCTGCCAGCTGCTTTGTGGGTGCCGTGGTCAGATGAGGGCATCCTGCAGAGCCCTCTGGGACAGTGGTGCCCCCCACTCCTCCCACCACTGCCCAGCCAAGAGAGCAGAATGGGGAGGGGGCCTGGGAGAGGCCTGGCAGATTTCCCCACGTGGATTTCCCCCATGGCCTTGAGCCAGGTGCCAGTTAAGGCCACCAAGGCCATCCCCAAAAGTTGCTATGCCTCTTGTGTCCACCCCTGCACCAGCTCAGCCCACGTTCGGCCGGAATGCCCACCACCCCCAGAGTCTCCGACCAAGAGAACAGGACAGGTAACCTCAGCGCTCCCAACCCCCCTCCCCCTGAAGCGAGCCAGGGACCGTCCACCACAGTCGTCTCCCCCCCGGGGAACTCTCGCCCCGGAGTTTGGGAGCTCCCCGCACAGCCCTGATGGCAAAGCCTCCTCCGGCCACCTTCACCTCCCTGGGGTCCAATTCAGTCCCAGCAACATCTCTGTTTCCAGCTCACAGCTGCGGGGGGGGGGGGGCGCTGGCCTGTGGGGGTGTTGTTGTCCTCAGCGCTCGGTGTCAAAGGAGCCCAGTCAGGGGCTTCCACCCAGTCCGCAGAGGGCAAGTCCTAAGCCTCTGAAACGGGACCCTCTGCCCCTGGCCAAGTGTCCTCAAGGCCCGCGTGGAGTCTGGGCGCTGCGTAAGGAAACATGGCCCAGAAGGCTGAGCGGAGGTGCAAGGCAGCCGGACACAACCAATGTAACCAGGAGACGCATTCCGGGACTGCGGAGAGTGAGCCGCCCATTCCCCTCCATGGCTGTGCAGCATGGGCCTCCTCCCTCGCATGGCCTGGAAAGGGCAAAGGAGGGGGGGCACGTTTTCCTGCCCAGGTAGGTGCTCATCCCTTTGGCTGGACATTGGGGAGGAAAAGTTGCCAGGTGAATCTTCTCAGGTGAAGCAGAGGAACCAGGCCAGGCCCTGTTCACCTGAACAGCAGGTGTGATTGCCCCCCCAAACAGGCACAACCACTGGGGACTGGCATGCTCATTGGTGCCAGGCTCTGGCCCTCCCTGTGCCCACTGGCCCCCAGCACAGTCCCTGGGCCCCTCAGCGGAGGTGGGACAGCGCCTCAGCCGCTCTCGGAGGGATAAACACCTGAGAAGGGGCAGCACCCCCCCCCCCCCGCTGTCCCCTTGGCCCCAGTGCAAGCATCTGCCCCAGGCTGCAGCCTCTTCCAAGCCCGCAGGGAGGGAGGGAGCCTCGCCCAGCCTGGCGGGCGCACCCTGTCACCCTCCCCCGCAGCAGGCAACCTGCACAGCAGCGACCGACCGAGACGCCCCTTTTCCTGGGAAAGAGGCCCCGCCCACGGGCGCTCCCAGGACAAAGTCCCCTCGGACACCTGCCAGGCTCCGGCAGCTCCTGCCTCCCCTTCAGCCGCCCTGGGGGTCCCGCAGGGATCCCCTGGGGTCATCAGGCCGTCCCTTTCCCTTGCACAAGGCGACAGAGGTCGGGAGGCCGTCCTCTTCTCAGCCCCGCGGTTGCCCTCGGATGGGAGGCCCGCAAGGAGCCCGGGCAACGCCGCCCCTGCCCCCCTCAGGGCAAGCGAGGAGGGGGCCTTCCTGAGCGGGTGGGGTCCCGGCCCCAGCGAGGAAACCGTCAGGAAGGACGCAGAGGTCTGCAGGGCTCTCCGCCCCCCGCAATCCCCCCCCTGCCGCTTCCCCGGGAATTCCCTCCCCGGCCGTCCCGCCCTCGCCCCCCCCCCCACCTGTGGAAGAAGAGCACGATGGAGAGCAGCGTCTGGTCGACGTTCCGGTTGCAGATCCCGCGGCTGAGGAGGTAGCGGGGGTCGCGCACCACCGGCTCCAGGGAGTCCTGCTGCATCGGGCGCCTCAGCTCGGACGCGGCGCCGAAACTCTCGCACGCCAGTTGCTCGCGCAGCTGGAAGAGGGGCCCGAGGTTGCCGCTGTAGCCCCGGGGGCCGTTGGCCAGGTCCAGGCAGCAGCTGCAGCAGTCCAGCCCCACCGGCGAGCGGCGGTCCTTCAGCGGGGAGTTCGCCATTCCGGTGGCGGCGCGGAGAGGTGGCGCGGGGGGTTGGCGCTGGGGGCGGCCGCCTCTCTCCCTTCTGGCCGGGCGGCTCCTGGCTGGATCGTGGGGACCTCGGGGCTCCCGCTCCGCTCGCCTCCCTCGGTTTCCCTGCCCGGACTGTTCGGCCCGCGGCCCCCGCTTCGCTTCCTTTCCCTTCGCCTCTCGGTCCACCCCCTTCCTTCGGCGCAGGCCCGGATTGGGGAGCGCTGCTCGGTCACCGCCCCCGGGTGCCTTCGACCGCCACCAGGTCGCTCTCTCTGCAGGGCGGGGCCTCCACGGCGGGCGGGGGGAGAGGCGCGCGCTCCGCCTGCCCCTGCCAGTCCCGGCCGGCCAGCGAGCGAGCTCTCCGGGGCGTCTTCTGGCCAGCCGGGCCTCGCTCCTCTCAACTGGTCCCCGCCCGCTTTAGGATGGAGCGCTGGGACGAGCGGGTGGGCGCCCTTGGGAGGCTGGCCTGGCCTTCGTTCGGAGACCGGGCGGCGGGGGGCCGGCAGCACAGAATATGCCCCCCCCCCGCATGGCTTCCAGGCTCCCCTGGGAGAGTCGGGCTCTGTCCGCGGGAGAAGCCTCCGGCCCGCGGCAGAGGTCTTCAGATTTGGACACTCCCAGAATTCTCCAGCCAGCCAATTCTGGGAATTGAAGCCCACAAGCCTTAAAAGTTGCCCAGCGGGGGGTGGGGGGACGTTCTAAGGTGAAGGCCGGGACAGCCGGGGGCAGAAAGCGAGGGTTTCTGCTTTGCTCTTGACTTCCTCGCCCGGTTTGCCCGGCTGCTTCCTCTGCGTCCAGCAGGGGGCGCTCGAGCCTCGAGCCCCGAATCTGCACACACACCCCGCACCCGCGGCTCTGGTGCCCGAACTGCAGCTGGCAGTCCGAGGCCGCCCTGGGGAGCCCCCCCCCCACCTCTGCCTTTGTCGTCCCCGCTTCCCCCGGGTTCCAGGCCCGTCCATGCCTGCCCGCGCTGGAGTAGAACCGGAGGAAAACCCAGGAGGTGCAACGTTTGAACAACGGACTCGGAAGTTCATTCTAATAATGTTATACAAATGATGTTGTAAAAGAGGCACATTGGCTGTACCGGATAAGACCAAGATCAAAATGAATGTAATTTAAAAATGATGAGCTAACAATGACAAGGAAAACATGTTTATGTTATTTATTTAAATGATGCTGATTGACGTGTTAATAATTAAAAGAGACATGAATAACAAACTAGAAGAGTGGTTTGGATAATATTTGCTTACCGGATTTATAAAAAATAGATATGTAGTTATCTCTGCTAACTTATAATGGACTTTTGCTCTTCCAGGAGTAGCGTTCTGTTTATGACACGAGATGCGTCTTTGTTGATTAGCCCTTATCAAAGCGCAAAGTTCCAGAAACAAATTAGAGACGAGAATGGGAAGAGAAGATTATTTTACAAATTATTTATTTATTTATTTGATTTTTATGCCGCCCTTCTCCTTAGGCTCAGGGCGGCTTAAAAACATGTTAGCAATGGCACTTTTAAACAGAGCCCGCCTATGGCCCCCACAATCCGGCTCCTCATTTTATCCACCCTGTATATTTGTTGTCATAAGGGGGAAGTTACTTCTTTCTGCTTCCTTTCTCCTCTCCTGTCCTTTTTTCTGCACCTATTTTTTTTCTTTTTATTCCCAAATCGTTTTTATCTCTCGGATTGTAATTTCTAGTGGAACTTGGGAGGACCCCCGTCGTTCCAGGAGCCGCTGGCCTTGCTTTAGCTCTGCCTTGCCTGAGCTGCCTCTCCCGGCCGCAAGGGGGCAACAGTGCAGAGCGGGCAGGACCAGGTGAGATCCGAAACGGAGCCACTCCCCTTTCCCCCTCGGGCGCTTTGCACGGAGCTCTTCCTCTCGCCCAGACTGGAGTCCGAAGGGGGGCCGGACGGGGGCCGCTTGACCAGCCCGTGAGCCCCGGAGGAGGCAAGCAGATCTCGGCCGCCTCTCCCCGTGGCGCCCATCTGGCCCTGCGGAAGGAGCCCAGCCCCGCTTCGGAGAGCCCGCGTGGGGCGGCTGTGGGGAGGAGAAGGTGGCCCGAGGGGGCTCCCGTTCATCCATCCGAGTGACTTGGTTTCGGCTCAACGGAGCTCACCGGGATGGCGCCGGTTGGAGCTTTGGGAGAGGAGAGGGGTGTAAATCAGAGAACACGGAGTACAGGGACATTGGGCCACGTGCCTGGAGGAGGGGAATATAAAAGAACCTCCCCAAAAACCAAGGTGTGTCTTATAGTCTGAAAAATACGGGAGCTCCGCCTCTTTTTGTGTGGAGGTGAAGGAAAGAGGAGAGGAAGGAGGGGCCAGGCGCCGGTCACCCATTGTGGGCAGCCCAGGATCCCCCGGGACGGCTTGGTTCTGCACCGGGGCTGCTGGGAGAGGTGGGGTCTCCTGGGACAGGTGGAGGTGGGGGCAGGTGGAGCCGAAGGAGGGGCCCCAAGGGTGGGGGGAGCCTCGTGGCAGGCAAAGGAGGGCGTGGCCATCAATCCATATTCCTTTCTTCATTTGCTGCCGGCCTTCTTACTTTTTAAATAAATCATTCGGGGGGGGGGGGGGCGTGTCCATCGACGTTCAGCCTTCTAGGCCGCTTCACCGGGATTTGCAGCCGGGCGGGTGTGTTTGTGTGTGTCCGTGTGTGTGTGTGTCCCTGCTTCCCTCTGCTACCGGTGCAATGTGCGCGTGGCATGCGTGGAAGCAAAGCATTGCTGAAGTCTCACACACACGGGGGTCCTCTCACAAGGTTTTCCCTCCTGTGCATGCGCAGAAGCACATTTTCACCGGGACGCGCCCACCCACCGGCCACCCAGAGCTGTGTGCGCATCGCCGGTTCTACTAGCGATTTTACTACCAGTGGGCAGTGTGGCCCATACCAGCTATCAACCCCTGCAGAGAGTCAGCCTACATTGCCCACAACCGCCTGGCTCCTTCTGCGACCCCCCCCCCCCCCAAGGACAGAAGTCTCCACTGGGAGCCTGGTGAGATTCGATCTGCTCAACTGCTGGCAGCCGGTGATCCACAGAAGTGACCCGCAGTGCTGCACTCTAAGCACTGCGCCACCCAGGCCTCCTCCTCCTTTCCCCCCGCCCCCCAAGAGCGACCCTGTGAGAGGCAAAGGCCCCTCCTGCCTCCTCTTCTTTGAATATTGTCCTGGCTGCCGTGGGAGTCGGGGGTTGCTTGCCACGTAGGCCTGGGAGCTGAAAAAGGCTGCTGGGAAGGGGGAGGGGAGGGCGGGCCCTGGGCTTGCTGCTCCCCCAGCCCGGGCAGTCCTGTGTAGGCCAGGCCCCTTTGGGGGGAGCAAGAGGCGGGCAGGAGCCTGGCGGGGCAGGTCACGGGGGCGGGGGGCTCCTCTCCAGCATTGGGAGGGGGACTGAGGCTCAGCTGCGGAGGCCACTCGCTCTGGCACCAGCTGTCCCCAGCCCTTCCTGGTACCGAGGCAAAGGCTGCAAGACAAAGGGCCCTTCTCTACCGTGGGCATCAGCCCAGCAGCAGGAGGAGGGGAACAGGGAAGCCTGGCCCTCCTGGACCCTCCAGAACTGATGTCCAAGGTGTCCTGGGCGAGGAGAGCGCAGAGCCAGGTGGGCGGGGGAGCGCCCAGGAGGGGCTGCTGGCGACTGCGTCTCCTCTGGTCAGCCTTTCCCCTTCCACCGCTCGGCCTCCTCTCCAGCCTCGGCCCGGTCTGTGTTTGGCCCCCGGCCGGCCAGCCACCAGGTCAAAGCTGCCGTTCCCAGGAGCCAGCAGGGCGGCTCAGGCCTCTCCGTGCCTCCCTTCCCCCCAGGTCCCACTCTGGCCTGGTCTCTGCAGCGGGAAGGAGGCGTTGCCCCCGGGAGCTCTGAGGCCCTTCCTGGCCCACGTGGCAGCAACCGACTGAGGGAGCTGCGGGGGCTGCCCTTGGCCTCTGTCCGTGCGCCCTCCAAGCTCCCGAAGGGCCCGTCTCAGAGAAGGGCTCCCAGCCTCAGGAGGGGGGGGGGCGTTGGGGTTTTCTCAGCCCGTGAGGGGCTCCCAGTGGGCTCCTGGCCTGGGCACTGCCTGCCCCTGGGCCAGTCGGAGCCTTTTCCCCATTGAAAAATAAAAAATGTTGAAATGAAATTTATTTCTATAAAGAAGAAATAAGCAGAGAAACACGGTTTCCAAAATCCCCCTTGGTCCCTGCAAACAGGGAGGCCTTTCTACTTGGCAAAAGCCCTGCAGGCAGACGGGCTACGGCTTCCTCCGGTCAGCTGCCGGAGGGTCCACGCCTGGGGAAACCACACTCACACGTGGGAGGGTACGTGGCCGATCAGCAGACTGAGGCAGAGCCGGGTAGGAGAAAGGGGTGCCGCTCAGGTAGAGGCCCTGCAGTGGGATGGGGAAGGAGGAGTTCAGGCTGGCCCTTGAGGTCCCCCGGAGTGGACTAAGAAGAGGCTCTCCCTCTCCCCACTGCCAATACCTTCTTTGGTCTTTCAAAGCTTCCTTCCTTCCTTTCATTCTTTCCTTCCTCGCTCCCTCCCTCCCTCCCTCCCTCCCTCCCTCCGCACTGCCATCTGTTGCTCAACGGTCACACTTCAGGAGTTTCGGCCTCTCTTCTCCAGGAACCAGGCTGATTGCTTAGGTAACGTGCAAAGGGCTGGAAATGGGGGGTGGCTTCTGTGGCCCTTGGCCTTAGTCTCCATTTTGGCAGCTTCTTTGAGACCTGCCAATGAGCTCCGCCCTGCTTGGTGGAGGCTCCCCAGGGGCAGGGGCAGGGGGTGGGGGGTCTATCAGATGCGCCCAAGGCTGCTTTGCCAACAGAGAAAGGGCAGTGGGGGCTTCCGGGGGTCACACGGAGGGCAATCGGGGTCTGCAGCCAGAAGCATTGAGGGCAGCCGGCCATCTGTGGCTTGGGCCGAGGGGAAGCTCCCTGGACACGGGGGCGACTTCGGCTGTCTCTCAGTCAGGAGGGGTCTCCCCTTGGGGATCGCTGCAGAGCAGTGCGGAAGCCTTGCGGGGATGCGCTCCCCTCGTGGGGCTGGGGGGGGAGGCTGAGCAGAGGCCTGCAGTGGGCAGGGGGACGGAGCGAGTGGCTGCCAGCTCCTCTCTTACCTGCCGGCCCTTCAAGTCCTCCGCAGCGCAAACCGAGGAAGGCAGGCGGCCCCCCAGTGGTCCTCCTCGTGACTCACGGCCGTCCCAGCCCCCGTCATGCGTGGCAGGGGCCTGTGTCCCAGGCTTCCCTTTTGCCCCCCAGAGCACCGTGCAGAGTCAGCAGCCGCGTTCCCCCGCCTGGCATTGGGCAGAGGGGTCGCACGAGGGGCCCTTCCTGCTCCGAGCTCAGGGGGCCGCTTGGGGGAGAACTTTGTAGACCACCCAGTAGAGGACATTGAAGAGCAGGAAGATGAAGGGGAAGACGGCGCGGGAGACGGTGTCGATGCGCTTGGCCCGCTCCACGTAGCGCCTCCGGAGCCTTTCCCCCTCTCGCAGGTGGGGGGCCGGGGCAGGCGGGCTGTAGACGGGGCTCTCGACGGCTGGTCCACTCTTCAGGTGCTGCAAGCAATGGCCCAGCCCGTAGCCCTGGAAGTAGAGGCGGCTCTCGCGGACCATCTCTTCCTCCTGGGGGGCAGAGGGGAAGAGAAAGGGGGGCTGTCAGCCAGGCTAAGGAAGATGCCAGTGCCCCCCCAATTCAGGACTCCAGTTGTACCTGCTTGCCCGCCCCCCCATCTTGCCCCTTGTGACCAGGGGACCATTTCTGCTGGTTCTCCTGACCTCTCAGTGTCGGACCTTCCTCCCCTCCTTCGGGGCCCCTCCCTCCCCCCTCCAGCTCTGTCTCCCCACTGCAGGGACCCAGCCGTGGCTGCATGTCCACGTCCCAAGCCCAAGGATTTCCTCTGCGAGGGGCTCTCAGTTCCCAGCATCAACTCATGTCCTCCTGGGCAGCACTTCCCTCACAGGCTGCCCCCCCTCCTTTCACCCTGGATGCAGGAGGCACAAACCAGCATCTTGGCTACCTGGCTGCATCTTGGCTACCTGGCGGGAAGGGCTGGGAGGGGGCGGCATCCCCCATTAGGGACGGGAGGGGCAGGCCCAGGCTGTCAGGCTGAAGCCATCGGGGGGGGGAGGTAGAGACTTTGGCCTGCCAAGCACTACAGCATTAGGGGAATTGGGGGGGGGGAGTGAGTGAGAGGGAAAGTCACTAGCCCCCCCCCCCCAAATTCCTTTCTTCCAGCCAAGGTCGGCTTTGGTTCTGCATCAGCTGAAGAAAAGAGGAAGACGGTGAAACCCCTGCACTCGGACGGGTCCTCGTGATGGACTGGTGGGGGGGGGATGTGGGATGGACCTTAACCTGGGAGGACGTTCGTACCGGAGTGGCGATGGCCTGACCAACGTGGCTCTGCTAATAAACGCTGAGTGAGGGAACCTGGTTTATTGCTCAGATGCTACACAGGTTCCTGCACGACTCCCCCCCCCCGGGTGGAACGGAAGGGGTCAGCGTCACTCGGGAAACGCAAGAGAGGCCACTGCCCTTATCTGAGTCCAAAATGCTCAAGCCAGGGCAGCAAAGCCTCCGATCTGTTGGTGCCTTTGCCAGGCCGGCTTTCAAGGCTGTGGTCTTCCCTGTCCTCCCCTCCCCCCCTGCCATCTTCTGCTCTGTGGAGCCAGGCTCTGCCCAGCACTCCCTCTTGCCCCCTTCTGCAGGGAGACTCTGCAGCTGTGTGACCAAGCACTAGAGGGCAGCACCGCTCTCCTGGCAAAGGCCCAGCTGCTGCCTTGGAGGGGAAGAGGCGCAGATGGGCTGCCCCCTCGCCTCCCCAGATGGCGCCAGCAGAGGGCCTGCCTTGCACGCCGCCTCCCTGGACTGACGCGGTCGGGCGAGGGAAGAGGGAGCCCAAAAGGGGGCGTCCTGGAGGAGCAGCTGGTTTCGAGAGACGCCCTCCAAAGCACCCCCTCTTTCCGAGTCGCCCGGGTGGGGGGCTGAGGATGGGGGCTCGCCTTGCTTCTCCCCTCCCTCCCAACCAGCCTCGGGGGTGGCACAGGGGGAGCACTGGGCCTTTTGGCTCCCCCCAGAAGCCCGCCCCCACCTCTTGCTCACCATCCGCTGCCGCCGTTGGCTCCGCCGCAGGCGCAGGATCTCCTTGTGCTGGCGTGAGACGAAGTTGACCGCCGCGTATTCCAGGAGGGCAGCGAAGACGAAGAGCAGGCAGACGGCCATCCAGATGTCGATGGCCTTGACGTAGGAGACCTGCCGAGGGGATGGGCATCGTGGGCCAGTGGCTCCCGGGTGGTCGTCTCAGCCGCCCCCTCCCCAACAGCAGCGCTGCTGCCAGTAGTTCTGACTCCCCGTTTTTCTTGGCCACCGTGCTTGTGCTGCAGCCCCCCCCCCGCCCCCAGAAAGCCCCAGGGACTTTCTAAAGCATTGGGCCCAGCAAGGCACGACCCCTCCCTCATGCCAGGCAGGTGAATGTTTTGCAGGGCTTTGTCCTCTCTTGCCAGGCGCAGGCACGCCCCCCCTTCCCACTGCCGGGTCTCCAGGTTCAGCACCCCCGAGTGGGGGACAGCGCCCTCTCTTCCCCACTGTGGTTTCGCAATGGAGCCGGCTCTAGGCGGAGGGAAGCATGTAGTGGGGCACCCCACGGTTCTGTCTTAGGCCCAGCACTCTTCCATGTCTTCCCAAACCCTTTGGGGGAGGGGACACTTGGGGAGCTCATCAAATCTGCAGGAACAGCCAACACCCCCGAAGGGAGGCTCCAGCTACAGAAGGATCTGGACGGACTTGGACACTAACTAGCAGGATTTAATTGCGAAAAAAGTGAGGTCCTACATTTAGGCAAGAAAACGAAATACACAGCCCCGCTATGGGTGGCCCCTGACTCAGTAGTAGTGACTGTCTGAGGGCTCTTGGAATCCTACTGGACGATCACTTGAATAGGAGCCAGCCGTGCGCTGCTGCTGCTGCTGCCGAAAAAGACAACCCAGTTCTAGGCTGCATTAGCAGAGGAATGGACTCCAGGTCACATGATCAGTACCACTTTTTTAATGCCTTGGTGAGGCCACACCTGGAATACGGCATCCGCCTTTGATATGAGATAAAAGGGATGTTGAGACTCCAGAAAGAGTGCAGAGAGCAAAGGTGGCTAGGGGACTCGAGCATAAGGCCCATGAGGAACGGCTGCAGGAAGTGCGTGTGGCTGGTCTGGCGAAAGAAGGGCCAGGGGAGACGCGAGAGCAGGGCGCCAATCTCTCAGGCGTTGCCCACAGAGAAGAGGGAGCCCAGCTACTCTCCACCACAGCAGAAGGCAGGACTGGAAATTCATCCAGGAGAAAAGTGACCTAGAACAAAGACGCCTCCTAGCAGGAACAATTGGTCGGTGGGACCACTTGCCTCCAGAAGCTGTGAATGCTCCAACACTGGAGTTTTTAAGAAGATGCTGGAGAACTATGTGTCTGCACCACTGGTGCCGCGTTTCCTGTCTGAGCAAGGGGTTGGACTAGAGGACCTCCAATGTCCCGTCCAACTCTGTTATTCCGTTCGGTTCCACATTTGCACCAACACCCATCTGGCAGCAACAGGCAGCCCCTCAGAAGATAGGTCCAAGGTCCAGGGGAGAGAAAAGGGGGTATTACATTCAGGCAAGAGCTGTCAACATGGAATAGGAGATGCCTGTGGGGGGGGAGCCCCTTAAATATAAGCCCGACAGCGCTGCAGCTGCATTAACGCAGGGACGGCAGGAAAGTCACCTAACGCCCTATCGATGCTTTGCGCTGCGTTGTTTTCAGTGTGAGGAAGGCACTGAGGCTGTAGACACAATGCAGAGAACAGCGTGAAAGACGATCGGGGGGCAATTGCAGGAGCTGGGTCCAGTGCAGGGGTCTTCAAACTTGGCACCTCTAAGACCCCTTGTTTAGTCGTAACAAGGGGAAGGGCAGGGGCGACACGAGGTGGCTCCGCTTATTTCCCAAAGCATTTTCTAAGGCAGGACAAGAAGCAACAGAAACGAGAGGAGAAATGGGAGCCAGAACTAAGGAGACCCTTCCCGACAGGGAGGACGCTCCATCACTGGAGGGCTTGAGGAAGGATCGAGGGGTCAGGAAAGGCCTGCGGGAGCCCCGAGATTGGGCAGCCGTTAGTCCAGGAGGGTCTCGAGATGGACCAGGAGTCGCTCCCAACCCTCTTCTTTGGTTCCTCTGTCCCCAAACGCTGCGGAGACTCCAGGCCCTTGTGGCTTCCCTCCCAGCCCCCCCTCGCACCAGCTGGCCTCTGATTTTCCTCCGTAAGACCCCTTGGCCACCTGCCAAAGGTGCCGCTTCCCAGTGGCTTTTCCCTTAGAAATATAAATAGCCGGAACAGATGGGAGGCAGATGCCAGAAGAGGAGGGAGGAGCTGGACCCCTCTCTGCAAGCTCAGGTCCAGGCGGGGCCGTTTTTCTCCCCTTTTGGGTGGTCCTAAGATTCCTGCATCTGAGCCTGGCCTGCACCCGTTTCCCCCACCCCGAAGCGCTTCCTGGGTGCTGCCGCCCTTACGAGGCGCAAGAGGCATTGCAGTGCCCGGCGTCCATGCGTGCAGCGCAAAGAGGAGGGGTCACTTCCAGGGGCCATTCCGTTCAAGTACGGTTCTACCTTTGGAGGCTCCTGGTCTGGAGCCAAATGAGAGGCTCTTGGAGATGCGCAGAGGGCTCATCGGAGACCCCTGGCTCTTCGCGGGAGCCCCTGGACACGGGGCGGGTGTGCCTACCTCTCCTGGCTCGCACGGAGGTCACGTAGTGGGGCAGGGCAGGCTGTCTCTGCCCTGACCAGGGAAGCCCTTTCCGAAAGGAAGCGGGTCAGAGAATCACAAGCTCAGGGATGGTGGGTCTCCCACGGTGCTGTGCTGTGGTCGGAGGGAACAGCTGGAAGCAGCCCCAGGGGCCAGTGGAGCCTAGGAAGGCCACGACAGGCAGGGGAAGCCAACAGACTCGAGGGGCGCTGGGAAGGGGCTCCGGGATTCCCCGCCGTGAGCCCTGACCTTAGGCAAGGAGGCCCGAGACCCTGCGCTCTGGGTGGTCATGGTCAGCACCGTGGTGATGCCCAGCCCCACGCGGGCCGGTGCAGCATCCATGTTGATCCAAAAGGAGACCCAGGAGAGGATGACAATCAGCAGGCTTGGGATGTACATCTGGATCAGATAGTAGCCCATCTGCCTCTCCAGGTGGAACTTCACTTCGATGCAGGTGAACTGCCCTGGGGAGAAGGAAGAGAACGGGGTGAGCCACAGCTGAGCCCCTGTCTCCCGTGGGCCCCTTTCCCAGAGGGGGGGCTGAGGTGGGGCAAGGGAGGGGAGCGAGAGGCGAGGGGGCAGGTGGGTCCAAGCAACGGACTCTCTGGCAGAGCGGCTGGGCAAGTTAGTTGTGGCTTCGGAGGGGGAGAAGGTACCGGCTCTGGCGCAGGATTGGGGTTTGGTGGGAGCAAGGGACGCCCAGTTCTGCCCCGGCCACGAGAGAGAGAAGCGGAGGGAGGGAGGGGCTCCGTTCTCCAGCTCCCTGGGCTCCTCCCTGAGGCCGGAGAACTGGGTCTGGGGGCTGATAACACCCCCTGGGGTGGAGGGCCCAGCCACAATCCCAGGGCAGCGTGGGGTGGCAATGGCCCTCCGTGAAGGCTAATGGCCCCCCCAGGCTCTGCTTGGCAGATGATGGCGCGGCTTCACTTCAATGGGTCGGGAAAAGCCGGCTCTCCCCCCAGGCCTTGGACTTCGTATGGGGCGTTTGGTCTGTCAGGAGCCGTTTTCTGCTTTTGTGAGTGTTTCTTTCCTGCCCTTGTTTTATACCCCAGGTTGCCTAGAGTTGTGATAGAGTCCGACAGTGAATGAATGAATGGCAGGATGGAGGGAGAGAGGGAGGGAGGGAGGGAGAGAGGGAGGGAGGGAGAGAGGGAGGGAGGGAGAGAGGGAGGGAGGGAGGGAGGGAGAGAGGGAGGGAGGGAGGGAGGGAGGGAGGGAGGGAGGGAGGAGGGCGTCCTAGTAGTTTTCAGGGCAGCCTCTGCCAACGGGGCCTTTTGAGCGCTGGGAGGAGGAGAAGAAGCGCTGAGCTCCCCCCCCCCGCCAGGCAGGACTGGTCACCTGTGTTGTAGGATTTGGTGCAATAGCCCAGATCTTTCTCATCCCGCAGAATAAACTGAGGCAGCGTCAAGGCTTCGGCCACCTGCACGGCCTCCTGCTCCTTCTCCCACTCAAAGATCAGGTCATTCATGGTGTAGCCGACTGCAAGGCAAGGGGAGACAGGCAGCACGAGGACCCCGCGGGGAGGGGGAGGCAGAGCGGGGCCACCCACCACTCCGCGTACAGCTGGACCCTCCCTTGCCCCCTCTCCACCTTTCGCTGCTCCTCCAACGTAGAGGGACGCTCCATCGCTCAGGTACTCGGATGTGCCCCCGGCCCCGAGCTCCACCTCCCTCTGGGACCTTCCTTACGGAGCCATCGGGAACGTTTGGGGTCCCCCATCTCGCTGCCCTATAGCTTCCACCCAGGCTCTGAGTCTGAGCCATGCCCTGGATTATACGCCTGCCACCCATGGAATGGTTAAGCCGACAAGAGGGTCCGAGATGAATGAAGCTCAGCCTATTGGGCAAGTCCAGCCTACTCCCCCTTGTACCTACGACTAAGTGCAGGCCCCATGGCTCTTATGAGCAAGGAACCTGTTGAGGTGACGGTTAAATAAAAGTACCTACAGCTCTCCAGCTGCATGGAGCACGTCTGGGTGTCCATAGGGAAGTTCTTCAGATCCATGGGGCAGGAGAGGATGAGGGTCAGCCTGTGGGGAAGAGAGGGGGCAGAGTGAAGCAGGACCATGCTGAGCCATGATTCGTGGGCATGGAGGCTGCTGGACCGGGCATGGCTGAAGCCAATACCTGATGCTATACAGCACACCCCCATTCCTGAAAATGCGCAGGAGCTTGTTGTCGGTCGTGACCTCGTGGAAGTTGGCCCCCTTCTCATTGGCAAAGAAGAGGTCTGGCTTCCAGATGGAGTCCAGCATGGAGGGGTCCAGGTCCAGAGAGTCATCGGGGTATTCCCAGTAGGTCAGGCGGGGGTCATTCCAGTGCTGCCGAAGGAAGACGTTGACCCGGTAATCCTGGAAGAGAAGCCCCGAGAAGCCGTCGCGGGACACGGCCTGCAGCAGAGGAGGGGGGCCTGGCCGGGGGGGGGGCACGGAGTGGAGGGGGGCCCAGCCCTTGGGCTCTCCGGTCCCTCTTGCTCCCCCGACCCTCCAACTGCTCTCCTGGAACATAGGGGTCGGGGAGCGCTGGAGCCTGCCCGCTGGGCCCCTCCCAGCCCTGCAAGGGGGTCCAGCCGGGCTCAGGGAGGAGGGGGGCTCAGCCTCACCATGGTCGTTTCTGTGACCGAACCAAAGCTGTTGATGAAGATGTTGCAGGTCACGTTGACCGGAGGGCCTGGGAGGAAAAGAAAGGGCGGTGGAGGTCTGGTGAGGGGTCCCGCTCAGAGGAGAGCCATTTGGCTGGATTGGGCGGAGGACCCTCGCGGTGCAGGGGGCGAGGGAGACCAAAGACCTCTGCCCCACCTGCCCAACCGGGGCTGGACCCAGAAGGAGGAGCTCCCGCTAGAGCAGCCCTGCCCTGCACAGACCCCACCCCCACCCCGTCTCTTCCAACAGCCATCCGTGAATTTATCCCCCCATGAAGCCACCCCACCCTCCATTTTGTGGGAATAAATTTCACAGCTCAGTGATGGATTGAAGGGAGAAATGGGCCTTGGGACCTTCCTCTTGGCTGAATCGGCAGGGACAAAGCCCGGAGCCTTCTACCTGCCAGGCAGGGGAGCCACAACCGCATCGCGAAGCCCAACCAGTGGTGAAATCCATTTTTTTACTACCGGTTCTCTGGGCGTGGCTTGGTGGGCATGGCAGGGGAAGCCTACTGCAAAATCCCCATCCTCCCCCCCCACTCCCAGGAGAAGGTGTTAGCCCCCATGCTCCTGGCTGCTTTGGCTGCCCTAGAAACAGGGGGCGGAGGGAAGGTCAGGTGTTTGGGAGGGGGTCTGATTAGGGGTTCAGGGAAGCCCAAGAGGGCCCCTGGGAGCTTCCCCGAGAGGGGCTTCCTGCTGCCTTTCCCTTTTCCGAGGGGAGCAAGGCAGCCAGGAAGCCTTGGTGCCCTCGTCCGAGGCACCTCTGGCCCTGCTGGCTCTTGGGGTGGCCTGTGCCGAAGCCACAAGCCCTCTGCAGGCTGGAGACCCCCCCACCTCAGGCCAGGCTCTCGCTTCACTGCTGCCCAGAGGAATCCAGGTTGTCTTGCAGCGGCTCATACGTTACCTTTGAAGTTGGGCCTGATGCGAGCATCATAGCCGGACGTCCGGCCCATCAGCTTGTCTAGGAAGTCGGAGGGAGACATCTGCTGGGGGAGGCTCTGCAGGGCCGAGGGGGCTTCTTTTCCTGACACAAATCTGGGGGTTGGGGGGGAGAATAGAGCCGGCGTGAGTCACACATCCCTTCTTCACAGGGGACACCCCCCCCAAGCAGGACACCCTGGGTGAGCTGATCCATGTATTTGAGAGTGCCCCCTGCGAAGGTCGGACTTTAGGTCTCTCCCAGTTGGGGCTGACCTCACCTTTTGCGGCACCCAGAGGGGTCTTGGCTTTCAGCAGGGGTCACCTGCTAGGGAGGCAGATCCGGAGGCGGAGCCGGAGGGGGAGCAGGCACAGGCACAGTGTTTGCCCCCAGCCCCCCACCTCCACTCCCGGAGCTGAGGTTTTGGGGTCATAAAGGCTGCCACGGGCACCACGTTGGGTTGCAGCATCGTTTAGCCCGAGCAGAGGAAATACAGGACGCTGTGCCAAAAAGCAGGCCCCCGGGGAGGCCCCGGGCCAGTGGGTGAGGCCTTGTGGGCCCAGCACCTGGGTGGCATGGAGACCCTTGCTTCGGCCTTCCTGGAGAAACAGCTGCAAGACTCCCTCTCAAGGAATCTGCCCGGAATTCAGAGGGCAGAGCTTGGCGAGTCAAAACGCTTCAACCAAACTGCCACTCAACAGACGGCTGAAGCCTATCAGGAGCTGCCGATGAAATGGCGTCAGCTTTCTTCTCTTGCCCCAAGAGCTGCAGTCCTGGCAACTCTTCTGCCATCCCACACCAGGCCCTCGGAGCCTTCCGCAGCGCACGGAGGCCCCCTTTTCCTGTGGGGTTGCAGGGATGTCTTGTCTCCCCCCGCCCCACTGCCCAGGCAAAGCATCACCTCAGGGCGCCCCCCTAGTTTCACAGGCAGATCTCTCCTCACTTCCTCTCAGGCCCCTTTTTCTCCCTCCAAGTCCAACCCCCCCCCTCCATAAATTCTGACTTGGTTTTCCCCCAGCAGTTTTAGGAGACCTGAGTCACTTCTCCTAAGGCTGATCTGCCCCCACGGTGTAATCCCGGACAATTGACCTGGACCTCTGAAAAGGAAACGCTGCCTGTTCAAATACGGAGGAGAAGAGCAGGGAAAGTTTCCCCACCGCACGCGCAGCCCTGCAGAGAGGAGCCAAGCCGGTCAGCACAAGCACAAAAGCCACGGATCTGCCCAGAACTGAGCCAGCCCAGCTGGGTCGGAGCTCCTGCCCGCAGAGGAAGAAAGCGGGCACCCCGGCTAGAAAAGGGGGGCGGCTCTTCGGCTTCGGGGGCCAAACCGGGGCGCCCATTCACCAGTTCAGCCTGGAGACAAAGGCTCACGCGACCCGCGCACCGCCGGCTTCATCCAAAGAGACTTTCCGAAGAAAAGCAAGGAACCAAGTTGGGAGCAAAGAGGCCAGTCGCGAAGCCGGGAGGGGAAGGGAGGGCGGGGAAACCAGCCGAGGAGGAGGGGAAGGGCAGCCCGGCTTTTCGGAGCGGCTCCTTCGCCCCGGGAAACTCCGCAGCGCCGTTGCGGGGCAGCCCCGGAGGGAGCCGGACCCCGTCGCGCGCGAGTTTCCCCGAAGGGCCCCTCGGAACTTCTCGGGTGCTCGGGGGAAGCAAGGCGGGGAGGGCTGGGGCCAGGCGGAGAGCGAACCGGTCCCAGCCTCGGGAAGGAAGCGCCCGCGCCGCACGTGCAGCACCCCAGCCGGCCCCCCTCCCCGCCGAGAGAGACCCCCTCCTCGCGCCACTCACCCCAGGAGAGCACCCTGCAGGAGGAGGAGGTGCCCGCTCCGCCCGAGGACCCGGGGCAGCCTCATGAGGCCGAGGCGGGCGGGCGGCGATGCTGGCGGGGCCGGGAATCCCGGGGGCTCGCGACGCTCTCCAGTCCGGGGGGACGCGCGGGCATGTCCCGCCGCTATTCTTCCGCGCGGGGGTGGGCGGCGAGCCGAGGCGTCAGGACTTCGCCTAAGCCGGCCTTGCCGGAGCCCGAGACGCTTGGTTCGCTTCTGCCCGCCTCCAGCCGGGAGGGGGACGACGCTGCCCAGCCAGGCGTAGGACAGCCCCGACGGCCTGGCCGCCTCCTTCCGGGAGCCGCGCCTGGCGAGCTTCTTGGCGGGCGCGCAGCCTGGACGGCAAGCCACGGAGCGGCGAGCCGCGTCCGCAGCGACCCTTCTTGGCGGGCCCGAAGGGGATCCGGGAGGGCGAGGCTCCCTGCAGCCCCTCGCCCGCTGGGCGCCCGCCTCCTTTCCGCCCGGAAGGCGAGGGAGACGGCGCAACTGCCGCGGTGGCGAAGGTCCCGGTTCACCTCCCGAGACCGGCGCGGCATCCCCGGCCTCTCGCCTGACTAAGGGACTCACCTACGCGTCCCCCGCGGAGTGGATGGAAAGATTTCTCGGCTAGACCGAAGGCTTCTCCTCGCTTTCCATGGGCTGCTTTTGACCGGGTGGTGGACGGACCGTCTCACGGGGTGGTGAGGTGGGGGCGCTCCCTTTTCACTGCCAAAACCGAGTCCAGAACTCCCTTCACTGGGTCACTTTCAGTGCCGTGTCCACACGTTACTCATTGGCTCCTTCAGATTGGACACTGCTGTGATTCATAGATCTTCACACGTGGCAAGAAAACCTGGCAGCTGAAGGCCACAAGCCTTGAAGTGGCCACGTTTGAAGGCCAGAACCAAGAGATAGTGACCTACCAAGCTGGAGGACTCTGCCGTGACCCTCCCAGCGGGGAGTAACATTTTCATAGCGTCCAGCTATCTGAAGGAAGCTGATTTTCAGCCTGTGCAGTTTTGGGGCGGCTGAGCCATTTGCATGGAGGGGGTGTGTGTGAGGCAGAGCTCTGGCAGGTTAAAATTACTGGGCCGAAATACCCTGCCTGCCCTGAGGCTACTGTGATGCAGCTAATGGGTGAAGGTGGAGGGAGAAGCGAGCGGGGAAACACCCCCCCCCCTTAGAGAGCATCCGCCCCCCACCCCACCCCCAGGGAGAGAAGCGCAAGGCAACTTGAGGATTACAGCCCCAATATCGCCGCTTAAGGGCGGGAGACCTCAAGGTCTGCAGAAATGAAGGCGAAGGAGGGCAGGGTCCTGCTCAGTGGGCAGAAGGTGGCTGGGCCATTGGGAACATGCAGGGCTGGAGAGGCAAAACGCACACCTGTCATCGTCCCCCCCCCCATCTGGACCCTCTGCCCCCCCATCCTTCAGTTCTGCAGGGAGGCCAAGGGAAAACCGCTCCCAAGCCACCAGGGACTCCGAAGAGAGGCCGGAGCCCTTGCAACCGTTCAGGTGAATTCCAAAAAAGGTTGCAGTGCTGTTTGTTCCCACTGCAAGGCTAAAATTAGCCCATGGCAGCAGGACAACCGTTTGTCACCTGGGAGGTGGACCAGCCCAAGGAGACAGTGGTGCCAGTGGGCCACCTGCAGCCCTGGGCCCCTTGGTGCCCTTCCAGCCCAGCAGAAGGGGGTGCTGAAGGGGACAGCTGCCCAGCGCTCTGGCCCCTCCACTTGCCCTGCACCGCCCAGCCACCGCAGCCGCTCCTCTTCGGCCGCCCCTCATGGCTGAAAAAAGGGCCAGAGGAGAAGCGCACCTCTGCCCCACCCTCACCGGCCATCAGCCTTCCGCAGGTGGACACTCCTGGGAGGGAGCTGCTGGTAGAAGCCCCCCTCGTCCTTGGATCCCATCCTCTTCATTTGACTGGACAAAGGAGTTGCCACCTTGACGGGAATTGGCTTAAAAGGGCTCAGGCGCTGGACTTCCCAGAAGGGCCCCACTGTGGATTGTGGCCCCGTGGTTGGTAGCAATGGGGGAGACAGACGCTCTGTCCACCTCCCACCGCCACTTCCTTCCGGCTAGAAAACGCCCTCTTCTTCCGAGGGGGAGGGCACCATCCCACAGCAGGAGAGGCCTCCGTGGGTGGCACCTGGGCAGGAACCTGGCCGTCCAGCTGCCACAGAGCGATGCCCACCGGTTCCTCCGCCAGAGAGACCAGCCCAGGCCGGGCGTCCTCCTTGCTCAGTGCTGCCCAGCTACAGACTGCACCCCCCCCCCATCAGGAGAGTCTGAGCCACCCGGGGTTGGGAAAGCAGCTGACCGGCCCAGGAAGGCAGCCGCTCTGCTGCTTCTGCCCCCCCTCCTCCTGGTGGGCAATCCTTTGCCGGCGGAAGTCTCTCCCTGCGCGCCCTTCTGGGTCCCTGGGGCGTAGGCCTGTGGCTGCACTGAGGGCCCCCGCCCCAGAAGAGGCCTCGTGTGTCTTCTCAGAGCAAGGCCTCTTTGGGAGCCTGCTGGGTTGCAAGGCGAGGCTGGACTTTGTCTCGAGACTCCCTGGCCACTACCGGCTGCCCCGTGCGCCTCTTTTCCCAGCATCTGGCCCCCTGTCGGTCTTCAGTCTGGAAGCCCAACCAGGGCAGCCCCTCCAGGACCCTGTGGATGAGGGGGCGCATTTCTTCATGATTACCTGCAGAAGCCCCTCTGGCCCAGCTGCTGCCTGGAGCTCAACGCCGTCCAGATGGAGCTCAGGCCTTCAAAGCACCACTGAGTCCACAGGGGGCCTCTGTCCTCCCGGCCATGGTTGCCCCAAAGGGGCTTTTTCAAGAGGCCGCTGGACTTGGCTTTCCCTTCTCTTCTCAGAACTTCCTCAGAGGCTTCTTGGGTGGGAAGCAAAGGGCCTTCAAAGAAAGTTCAGCCGCCTCTCACAAAAGGACCTTTGGGTCTTACGATCCCCGTGTGGAGAGGCCGTCTGGGCCAACAACAGGACACGTTCGCTCTGCCCTCCGTTTGGAGCTAAAAATACTCGGGTGGCTTCGGTGGGAATGGCCTGCAGGCTCCAGTGAGCCAGAAACAGTCAAATGGGGCCGGAGCCAAGTGGGCAGGAGCAGCTGCCCTCAAAGACGGGCACCGCAGAGGCTTCTGCCCATGTGGAGCTTTGCTGGGAGGCCTCCGAATCTTCCGGCCCCGCCCGGAGCCTCCCCTGGCTGCCCTGGAGGGATGGACGGGGCCCGAAGGGAGGCAGGGGAGTGGTCGGAAGAAGGCTCTCCCGAGCATCTCCCTTGGGCCTCGGCTCCCTCCCGCCTCCCGGTCCCAATCTCATCTGAGGAACCTTTTCAACCCCTGACTGGACGGTGGGGAACAGAAGGGCCGAAGGAGCAAAACATCCTCAAGGAAAACCCAGATCCCCGGAGGGCCGAGCATCTCTGCCGGCCTCTCCGGCCAAAGGATCCACCCAGGTCATCTCCAGCCCAGGCAGGTCTCCTCCTCCCATCTGCCCCCTTGGACACGAGAGGAGAAGCCTGGGAACCGGAGGAGGCAGTGGGCTGAACTAGAGCCCCCCCACACCCGTGTTCGGAAAGGCCTGCCTGGGCCATGAGGAGAAAGCCCCCCCCCCGACTGGCCACTCAAAGGAACTCCAGGAAGTCTGCATCCACCGGGCTGGCTGAATCCTCCGGTGGGCTGGCTGCTGACCAGGGCCGGCTTTTGCCCGAGGTTGCCTTAACTGCAGAGGCCCCAACCAAGGAGCGCCTGGCCCTCCAGCTTGAGATGATGAGACGCCCGCTGGCCGGAAGAGGAGCGGGCAAGCTCCCTTTGGACGGAGGGGGGCTGGGACTGTCCTAGCGAGGGCTCCCTGTGGCCCCTCCCTGTGTGCTGGAGAAATCAGGTCCCCTTGAGGTCAGACGGTCTCTCGTGAGCCCTGCGTTTGTGTGAAGCCACAGGGGTCCTGGGACAAGGGGAACGGAAGACGGGGGTCACCTGGGCCCTCGGCAGTCAGGATTCAGGCCCGGCTGAAGCACGGAAACCGCTCTGGTCGCGCTGATGGATGGTCTCGGGGGGGCGGGGGCTGGGACGGGTTTATCCTCTGTCCTTGTGCTCCTGGACCTCTCAGTGGCTTTCAATACCACCGGCCAGGGTATCCTTCTGGGCTGACTGGAGGGGCTGGGAGTGGGCGGCACCATGTTAGTGAGGAGGGTCAGAGGTCGACTCCGAGGTCCGAGGTTATGTGAAGCTCTACATGGCATCGGGCCAGAATACCTGTGGGACCGCCCCCTACCGCATGAATCCCAGCAACCGGTCAGGTCCCACAGGGTCGGCCTTCTCCAGGTCCCGTCAACTAGATAATGTCGTTTGGCAGGGCCTAGGGGAAGAGCCTTGTCTGTGGTGGCCCCTTCCCTCTGGAATCAGCTCCCCCTGGAGATTCGCACTGCCCCCACCCTCCTCGCAAGAGTCTTAAGATTCACTTATGTTGAAAGGCTTGGAGGCCTTAGATCCTCTCCCCCTGACCAATGAATGTGTGGAGAGACAGTTGATTGTTTTTAATGATATTTAGGGTTTTAGATCTTAAATTTAATTCATTGGATTAGGATGTTATGCCGGAGAGGGGCGGCATAAAAGTCCTATAAATAAATAAATATTGAAATAAATTTACCTGCACACACAACAGGATGAAGGTGGTGGGCCGAATGGCTGCTTCCCTGCCTGGGTGCCGTTTCCCCCCAAAAGAAGGACCCCTCCCCTGACCCGAGGCCCAGCGCGGCCCTTGAGTGCAGGGCAGTAAATCACGCAACCTTCTTCCAGCTGCAGATTGTCATGTGAATCCAGCTGCTGCCACTGGTCACCTGATTGATTGGATACCATCCATTCTGACAGACTATAAGCCGGAGGGGGGGGGCAGGCTCACTGTCCAGGGAAGTGTGGAGGGAGCCTGGTCCCTCTGCCCCCCTCCCTCTATTTCAGGTACCCCCCCCCGCAGCGAAGGTGCCTCTCAGGGCTGCTTGGCAGGGGGAGTCTGAAGGCCATGGCAACCCAAAAGCCCCCAGGAACCCCCAGGAGGGGAGGGGGGTCTCCAGGGCTGCGGTTGAAACAGGTCCCTCTTCCTCAACCCCCCCTCCATTCCTCTTGGCTTCTCTCTCCCCCCTCCCCCCCATGTCTTCGGAGAGGGGCGGCATACAAATCTAAGTAATAAATAAATAAATAAATAAATGTGTCCAGCGGTGGGAGGGGCTCCCCGAGGAGGCAATGGAAAAGCTTTGTGTGTTTTGTGTGTGTGTGTGTGTGGTTTTCACGCCATCTGGAGCCTGGAGGGAAAGGAGGGCACCTCAACCACCCATCCCCCCTCCACTGTTCACCAAGCTCAGCCTTCAATTGAAGGACCATCAGCCGCCCCTCCCCCCCATCCAGGCAAGGTATAAATGTGCTGCCCCCTGAAGGAGCCCCTTTCTTCCACTGACCCACAAGCTGCCCCCTTTTTCTGGAGTGCTGGCGGTGGTGCATCAAACAAGCCCACTACGCTTTCTTTGCCCAGGGGCCTAAGATCTAATGACCCCAAGACTGGCGGCGTAAACGAGTCTTGAGACTCTTGCAGAAGGCGAGGAGGGGGGGAGGGGGCACTGGTGAGAGGGGGCGGGTGCAGCCGGAGCCCTCTGGACTTGGCGCCGTCGGGGGAGCGCGGGCGGCCTGCCATTTCCCTGCCTCGCGGCGGAGTGAGGAGGGGGCTGCCTTTTTCTCCCCCCCCCCGACGGGACACCGCAGCCCAGGAGTCCCTGCAGCAGCAGCACCCACGCGGCCCTCTATAGCGGGGGCCGCCACCCTTGGCCACTTTAAGCCCGCAGGACTTCAACTCCCAGAATCCTCCGGGAATTGAGGTCCCCCAGGCCTAAAATTGCCAAGTTGGAGACACCCCCCCCCCCCCGCGCCATAAACAGCACCTGGTTCTGCGCGGCGGCCGCTGCTGCCCCCTGTCGGCGGCAGATCGGAAGCCCGACCTCGACGAAGGGCCCGAGGAGAGTCGCCGCCGGGAGAGGAGAGGGGAGCCGGGGATGGGGCAGGTTCCCCTGCAGAGGCAAAGGGACGAGCCGGCGGCGAGAACTGTGGGGGGCGGAAGGCAAGGAGGGCGGCCGCATCCTTGGAGCAAGAGTTACACCCGGGAGGAAAAGGAAGGGGCCTGCCGCCCAACGTCCGCCGGGTCTGCAGCCTACTCCTCCCACCCCCCGGACAGCCCGTTTTGGCCTTGCGAGCCCTGAGCTTGGATTCTGACGGCCCCCGTTCTCGGCCAAGGCGGGTCAGCCGCGGGAAAGGCGCCACCAGGAGATCGCGGCAGTCTGGAAGCATCCTTGGAAGAAACCTTTGGACCCACGTTCACCATTAGCTGACCTCTTAGCACAAACTGCTGGCATTTCAAAGAAGGGTTTTTTAAACCTTTAAAGTTGTCGAAAAGTTAAAATTATTGGCTGATCCGACTTTGCAACTAACAACAACTGTGCTCCCCGGCCGCCCGCCCCCAAGGGCGTCTGAAGTGGCTCCTTTGCCTGCTTCCTAGGGTGGGACTTGCGGTGGGGGGGGGTACTTGGCCCCGGGTCACCCACCTGGCTTCGTGCCAGCTCTGCCCCCCTGCCTCAACAGCTTCGAAGCGACTTTCCTTTGCCACTTCCCCTCCTTGCTTTTGCCTCCTTCACTTGGGGGGGGCAGGAGGGGGGCTGCCTGCAAAGAGAAGGCAGAGTGGCATCTCTGAAGGCCACAGGAAATGGGGGCTCCCACATGGCATCCAAGGCCCGGCCTGGGGAGCCTTTGCCTGCCCCCAAACCTTCCTTCCTTCCTTCCTGGCTGACTGATTGATTGATTGGACTTCTGTGCCCCCCAATCCCGAAGGACTCAGGGCAGCTTACAATAATAATATAAATAGAATATACAAATAGATACAAAGCAATAAAAAAGAAGTCAAACAGCCTAAACGAAATGAAACCCCGTATTTAGAAGAAACTCCATTGATATAGGGCAGCCCTTGATCCCACACGGAGGTGCCACCCATACAGTGCCAGGTGTTGACTCGTGGGCCCCCAGGTCTTCATGGTGGCTATAGGGAGGCAGGGAGGGAGGCAGGGAGGGAGGCAGGGAGGGAGGGAGGGCCCCCGAAAAAGATCAGCCGTAGAAAGGCCAAAGGGAAGAGCAGTTATCAGAGTTTGCAGGGGGGGGGGCTCCCTCCACAAGGAACCTCTGTGTGGAGCCCCAGAAGAGCCCAGGGGTGGACCTGGCTGCCCTTTCTGCTCCCACGGGGGTGGGGGGTGGAGGCCAGAGTGCCCGCCCAGGGAGCCCGTGAGGAGCAAAGGGGCTGGTGCCAGGCTAAGCCATGCACACCCACCCACCGTCCACAGGAGGGTTAAGACCGGAGAGGGGAGAGTCCGAGGGGTGGAGCGGAGGAAGGGGCACTGGCTCTTTAAGGAGGCCCACGGCCAACCCAAGAGCCCTTCTCTTTGCTGGCGAGCAGGACAGTCACCAGAGGGAGGAAGGAAGGAAGGAGAGGGGACAGCAGGGCACCACAAAGGGGTCTTCGAGCTAAGCAGAAGCCGGGAAGGAACAAAGGCACCTTGACTTGCAGCCGGAAGCCATGGGTAAGCCCCTCACCCTTCTCCATTAGGGAGGACCTACAATTAAGAAGCTGGGCTGTTATCCCCACGGGGGTTTCCATGCCCTTTCTTCTGGACACTTGGGACTTTTTAATGTACTTAAAACTGCCATTTTAGCCCCCAGAGGGTCCCAAACCAAGGCTGGCAGTGAGGGGCAAACTCCCGAGTCTCCACCCAGGGTCAGCATTCCTTCCCGCATGGGGGTCCTCTGGGTTTGAACCTGAGCCCTTTGCCAAAAGTGGGTCTTTTGAGAGGGGGCCAAAATCTCCTTGGAGGTCCATGATGGAGGCGAGGGGGGGGGGGGGTCCTAGCTGAAGTGGCAGAATGGTGGTGGAGGAGGTTCTGGGTGAGGAAGGGAAGGGATGGGGGGGGGTAGTGAAGCTCTTGGGGTCTTTTCATTCCAAGAGTTCATAGGAGAAGGTGGTCTTGCTCTGCCAGGGAGGTCCTTTGTGCAGCCCCCTCCCTCCCAGGCCTCCTCCTTGCTCTCCTCCTCCTGCCGGAACGGGCATCCCTATGGACCCCCGCCTGGCCTTTCTTCTCCGTCCCTTCCCTGGACCGATTCAGCCGCCACACGAACCCCCCACCCCCCACCGGGAGGCGGCTAGCAGCTCAAGCCCTTTCCCAGGACAGCCAGGTGGGGGCGCTCCCGGCAGCCGCTGGCTTCTGCTTTTCCCTGGTCAGAGGGGGCCACTTCTTAGCTGCCCCCCCTCAGCCCCACCCCACGCCAGCACTGCCCACGTTGCACGGGGGGGCTTAGCTCTCCTCCAGCCCCTGCCAGGCTGCCTGATGGGCACCTGCACAATATCAAAACATGAATAAATGGCTGTAAACATAAAACGGACGTGTAAAATGACATTTTTCTGAACAAGAGCAGCTGCTGAGGAATTCCAAGTGGAGGAGAGCCCCCCCCCATGCATGCCCCCCCCTGAAGGTCCTTATGCTCCTCCTGCAGGGGGTTTACCTGCTCCGAGCGCTTCGTCCCCTTGGCCTCCCTCCACTCTTCCCGTCCCTTAAAGGTCAGCCCGGCATCTGCCCCAGGAAGAGCAGGAGGGGGGGGGAGAGAAGCCGAGGTGGGGGGTGCCCTCCCTACGCCTGGAAGACTTTGCCATGTCAGACAATCTCCTCCACCGGCAGAATGGGGGGTGGGGGGCTCCTGGGACCCCCTTCTGCAGGCCAGGACCAGGGCCACGCACACCGATGCCTTCTCTGGGAGGGGGCTTTGCGTGGAGTGGGGAGTGGACTGGATGGCCTCTGAAGGTCTCTCAATGTGGGGGGGGGCAGACCCGTCTCTGTCTCAGTGGCGCAGAGCCAGGCGGGTGTCTGGGGGGGGGGGCAGCCAGGGGCTCCAGGGTAGGGAGAGGTCCTGGCACGCAGGCTGCAGGTGGGATTTCTTGGGGGGGGGCTGTAGGGGCTGAGGCGAATGTGCCACACTCCCCCAGTGGCTCCTCCTGGCTTCGTCCCACTGCAGTTTGAATTGTTTTCTGGGATTTTGTTTTAATTGTTATTTATTTCTTTGTTTCACACCTTACTGTCCAAACCCAGAACTTTTGGAACGGCTTCCGCCCCACTTTGATAACCCCCCGAAAGCCCCTTCCCCTTCCTGAAGTGGCTTTCTTGGCTACCCCTGCGGGGCCCTTCCTGGGAGGGCTGCCTGCCCGTTGGGGTGGGGTCTTTGGGTGGGCAGGGCCCCCAGATCTCCCTGGGCAGAGGAGAGAGACTCAGGCCCCCAGGGAGCAGCCCCAGCCCCCTGCCGAAAAAACTGCTGAAAACTCTCAGAAATCCCCATTGCTGCCCCCCTCCATCCTAAGAAAGCCTGTCCAGCTGAAGGGGCTCCGGCCAGGGGCTCTTTCCTGCCACTGGGTCTCTGGCCAGTGAGTGACCGAAGGGGACTAGAGGAGGACAGGCTGCAGAGAGGGTCCAGCAGGAGCGAAGGACAGGGTGGGCTCAGCCCCAGTCCCCTGCTGGCTGAAAGAGGCCTCCGTCCCTCCCCACCCCCCCTGGGAGAAAGCTCTGGACGGGCATTGCCCTGTCCCCCTTCCTCCTCCTCCTCCTCCCCCTGAAGCCCTTCTTTGGCGGGGGTCCTTCTTGGCCTCTGTCAAAACAGCCCTGGAGAAGGGGCTCTCTGTCCCAGGGGCACCCACGCTTCTCCTCCCCCCCCCTTGCTGGTACCAGCCAGAGCTCCTCCGCACTCAACACAGCCCTATGTGTGTGTGTGCGTGTGTGTGTGTATGGGGGGGGCAGTGTTGAGCTCAGGGCCCGGGAGCCTCGTCCTGTTGTCTCCTTGTGTTCATTGTTCTGCCCTGGAGACAAGGCAGGGGATTGTGTCCACACAAAAGCCCCTTTCTGGCATCTTCTCCCCCACCCCCACCCCCGGCCAAGCCATTATGAGGAGGCCAGAGGTGGGCCAAGGGAGAAACGCCCGGCCCTGGGTGGGTGGCTTTGGGTCGGTCCCTCCCTCTCGGCCCAACCCACCTCACAGGGCTCTTGTGGGGGAGGGGGGGATAGGAGGGGGAGGGAGGCATGATTTATTGTTAGATTTATAAGCTGCCCAACTCCAGAATGGACTCTGTGCCCTGAGCTATTTGTAAAGATAAGGGAGCAGGGCACCTGTCAGTCCATCCACCCATCCATCATGCTGGAAGCGGAGCCAGCAGAGTTGACCAATCCTTCGCCTTGACCTACGTATTGTATGTTGAGTTTGGCCAGCAAGAGCAAAATAACAAGACCCCCGGAGTGGGCAAGCAGGAGCCCCCGGGCCGGCCAGGTGATCCAGACCATGCTACAGCCAGCCTGGCCTCTGCTGCGCCCATACGGGGCTCCGGCCAGCCCGCCCCCCCTGGGGTCAGCATCTCCCTTGTGGGTGCGGGAACCCCGTCTTTGCTTACGGCTCGTGGCTCAAAGGCCGGGGGTTCCCCCCCCTCAGCCCCTCTGATCGCAGACACCCCCCCTCCCTTGGGCTGCTTCTCATGAGCTCCAGAGAACCAGCTGTGCGTCCTGCCGTCTCTCCGGCCAGGCTGGGACCCTCCTGGTAGCTCTGACGGAGGAGGAGGAGGAGGCCTTGCCTGGGGACAGCTTCCTCCCACGATGCGCGCAGGGGCTGGCGAGGGGCCACAGTCAAAGGGAGGCACAGGTACAGGGGGGCCCCTCTCACAACTTTCCCATAGAGGCTCAGGCTTCCAACACCGCCCCCCCCAAAGGAGAGCAGGAGAGGCTTGGCTGGACAACCCTGAAGGGAGCGGCCCAGGTCTCCTCCTGTGCTGGGGGGAGATGGGCCCCTCCCTGGGGGACAGGGGGTGGGAAGAGGCAGAAGGACGGGGGCTCTTGGGGTTCTCAGGGCTGCGCTGCGCCTGTCCCAACCAGCTGGCTTGAGGCCTCGGGCACTTGCCCCACACCCCACTCGAGGAGGACCGGGGGGGGGGAGGCTGGTCCCAAAGAAGGGCAAAGGAAAGAGGCCCCCTTTGTTCTCTGCCGGTCCCCCTTTCCTCCCCCCAGCTCGGGCAGAGAGACGAGTGCAGAGAACAAGCCCCCCTTGTCCTGCTTGGTGCCACCCAGAGGCCAGTGCAGCTTGCCAGGGTGACCAGCGGCCTCCGATGGGCTCATTCTTCAGGGCGGAGACAAACCCCCAAAGGGACAAAGAGGGAGGGGGGGCTGGTCAAGCGGGGGTTCTTCTGGGTCTGGGGGTGGGAACCCAGCCACCACAGAATTGCCCCTGGAGTGGGGGTGGGCTTCTGGGCTTACTGTTGTATTTCTTGTAATGTAGATAATGTTAGTGAGGTGCCTGAGCCAACCCCCCCCCCCCCGAGCCAAACACCTCCACCACCTCCTGGTCCTCAGAGTCCCAGCCTGGATCCAGCTGCACAGGCAGGTCTCCAGGTAGCTGCCCTTCTCCCCACCTGCCCTCCCGAACCTCCCCCCTCCTTGGCTCTGGCCCAGATCAGTTGGGTCCCCGAAACCCACCAAGAGCAGCCGCCGGCCGGGGAGCCCTGTGCTGCCCCTCTGGCCCTGGCCCTCTCCTCCCAGACGGGGCCTGCAGTCCTGAGCGAGAGCGGCTCTTCCTTTGCGAGTGGAGGACAGTTTCTGGCCCGAGGCAGAGAGCGAAAGTCCACCCAGACCCTGGCCTTCTCCATCGCCAGGGCTCAGGCCTTTCTCCTCCCTGCCAGGGCAGGGGGGGCAGAGCGCGACCCAGCTCGGAAGAAATGCAGAGGCAGATCCCAGGTAGATCTCGGGGGCCCTTCCAAGGTCCACGGGGGCCAATCGGTTGAGCCCCCCAAGAGTCAAGCCACGTCTTGGCTTCAGCTGGAACGGCGTCTCCCCTAGAAAGACCAAGAGGGCACCGTCTGCGCTACCTGGAGCCATCGGAAGAGGCAGCCGTCAATCAGGGGGAAAGTCTAGATGAGACAGACAGGTCCAGGGCTCCAGATTCTGACCGATCCAAAATTCAACTTCTTTGCCAGGCAGGGAAAACATCAGGAGTTGGTTTAAGTCTTGCTGAATGCCGGGAACCTTCTAACTGTGTTGCCCCCTCCCCAAAGAACCACAAACAATGGCGACGATCTTCCCAGGGCAAATTCTGCTTGAAGGATTTGTCCCTCTTCAGTGAGTGTCACTTTTAAGGAAGGAAACTGAAACACACACCAGAAATCAGATGAAATTTGTCTGGAAGTGGACACCCCCCAAATTACCAGAAGAGGACGTGCCACAGCTGTGCCAGTGGCCGCTGGCCCTAAACTCTATGGCTCTTTTCCAAGGGAGGGGGGCTGCCTGCCTCTTCCTTGAGCCCCCGCCTGTAGGAGAAGAAGGGCACTGGGGGGAAGCGAGGACGTGCAGGGGAGGCTGTGGCTGCGGCTGCGGTGGGTATGGCTACGTTTCTGGTCTCCCTTGATGGACATCACGGCTGGCGTTTCTCGGGGGGGAGGCCATCGGCCTTTTTGTCTGCCCCCCTTGGGAGAAGAGCAGGATGCGAAACTAAGAGCCTTCCCTTGGGCACATTTTGTAAAACTGGGCAGCTTCTCAGGAGGCCCCCTCTGCTCCCTCCACCCTGCCTTCCCTTGGCCCCTGCTGCCCACGGGCCTGCTCTTCAGGTGGGTCCAGGACCAGTTGCCCCACAGAGTTGAACCCGGCCTCAGCGTCTTGATCCGGAAGGTCTCTCTCCTCCGCCCAGGGCAGAACCTTGTGTCCGCTGTTCCAGCCGCCAGGACTAATGGGCCTTGTGTGTGTCTCTCTCTCTCCACCCCCCTCTGCCCAGGTTTGCTAGAGTGCTGTGCCCGGTGCCTGGTGGGCGCCCCCTTTGCCTCCCTGGTAGCCACGGGCCTCTGTTTCCTGGGAGTCGCCCTGTTTTGCGGCTGTGGCCACGAAGCCCTGACCGGCACTGAGCACCTGATCGAGACCTACTTCTCCAAAAACTACCAGGACTACGAGTACCTGGTGGACGTGTGAGTATCCCTCCCCTCCTGGCCGCGCCCTCTGCCCAGGGCAGCCCGGCCTCCCGAGACCCCCGCTCCCCTCCTCCTGCCATGGGCCTGGGCCGCCCTGTGCTGGGGCTTATGGGACCAATGGGATTTTCAAAAAGGGGAAAAATGATCTAAAATGGCATTTAAAATTAGAAATTTTGTTAAGTTTATTCAAGTGAAGATATAATTGTATTCCATGTACACCAAGTTGAAAAAGAAGCTAAACACGATGGCCTAAGTTTAATACTGACTTTTAATCAGTTTTAATTGTGATTCATTACACTTCATTCTTTCAAAAAATCCTACAAATGGTGGAAGAGTAGAGAGCTGCCGGCTGGTTCCCTGCAGGGGCCTTCCCCCCTTCCGTCAAGCCCCCGTTGCAAAGCCCCTGCAGTGTCCCCCTCGAGCGGGATGGGCAGGCAGGGGCTGGTGCCAGGGATGCCTGGGCCACTTCTTGTGCCCAGCCTCTGACCTGCAGCTGCACGGACCGGGCGCCTTTCGAGGGGGGTCAGCCTGAGGGGTGGCATGGCCGGGGCAGCCGATGGGCCTTGATGGGCAGCCAGAGGAGGCAACGGGCTTTGCTGGCAGACCCCGGACCAGGGAGGGCAGAGTGCGGGAGGCCCCTGTGGCATCTGGGGGCTACCTGGCAAGGCCACGCTCTACAGGGCAGCAGCAGCTTTGACCTGGGGTGGGGCAGGGTGGGGCAGGCAGGATCCTGTGACCCAAAGCCTGGGACCTCCTGTCTGCAAAAGGGGGGGTGCCTCTGGACAAACCCCGGCTGCTCTTCGGGCCGAGCACTTTGCCCAGCCTGACCCCTGGGAGGGGGGCTCTGGGTGGGACCCCTGCCCTCCTGAACCCGGCCTCCCTTTGCAGGATCCATGACTTCCAATACGCCATTTACGGCATCGCGGGCTTCTTCTTCCTCTTCGGAGCCCTCCTCCTGGCCGAAGGCTTTTACACCACCGGCGCTGTCAGGCAGATCTTTGGCGACTACAAGACCACCATCTGTGGCAAGGGCCTCAGCGCTACGGTAACAGGGGGCCACAAGGGGAGGGGTTCCAGAGGACACCGTCAGGCTCACTCGTGGGACCTGGTGTGTCACTGTTTGGGCAAATGGCTAGGACATCCTGACAAGGTGATCTATCCGCAGTTTGCGTCTTCGGGGGCAGGTGGGCTGGGCTGCGGGTGGGCAGGAGGCTGCAGCCCTGGTCAGCCCCGTGGCTGGTCCTGAGACAACAGTGGCCTCTCAGAGAGAAAACCGCCCCAGACGGCAGTTCCCCCAGTCCGCCCTCCCCTCCCCCTCCCTCCCTCCTCTTTGCAAGGAAGACCCAGAGGACTGACCCCCCCCCGACTGTCCATTTGCAATGTCTCAGTCTGCCAGATGTGTTGCAGCAAATGGGAGGGTGGAGATACCAAGCATTGATTGACGGGGGAAGCCTCAGACCTCTGACCCCCCCCCCCCAAGTGCTTGTGGCGCTGGGCAACTCCCCCCTTGGAAGTCCTGGCCCTCCCTCCCTCACGGGGCCCCAAGCAGGTGCCTTTCCTGGGGCAAAGGACCCCCCCCGGGTATAGGGCGCCAGAGGGACTGCTGGGGAGGAGGAGAGGGCCATTTGCCAGACCAATGAGGGGGCTGGGAGGGACGGTGGGTTGCTGGCACAGGGAGGGGAGGCATACAAATCTAATAAATGAAATTAAATTAAACTAACAGAAATGTGCCATTGTGCCGGAAGAGCCCAGAGAAGGGGAGGGCGGGGCCCGTGCTGTTCTCTTTCTGGGCCACTCGCTTCTGCCCCTCTTAGGCAGGCTCAGCCCTCAGCCAAATGCCCCCCACTTCCCCCCCCCCAGAGACCCCCGGGGCCGAGGAAGGGGAGGCCGGCTCCCTTGCAAGCCACCCGTGGATACATGAGGGTGCCTGCCTTGGAGCATCGGTCCCAGACGGAAAGTAGGGTTGGCACCTGGGGGGGGGGGGGGGCGCCCTCTGCACGAGGTCAGGCGCTTGCGGCTACGGCCTCCAACCAACAGCAGCACAGGTGTGTGTGAGTGTGTGCCAGACCGAGCGCTCCCCCCTTCTGCTCAAAGAGTCCCCAGAAATGCGCGTAGTGTCTGGAAGAGGTCCAGGGTGGGGGAGGGGGAATTGTTTGGGCCGGGCGCAAAGCAGCCACTGGAGGAGAAAGGGCAGATCCCAGGGACCGGGGTGGGGGTTGGGGGAGGGGGCTTGCACTGTTTTCAAAAGAGCCCAATTCTGCACTTAAAACGCACGGCTCTCCAAATTGCATGGGGGGGGACTGATAATTCAGGTGGTCTCTGACACCCAGCCCTCACTCCGCTCTCGGGAGAAGGAGACGGAGCACCTTGGCCGCCAGTTGTGCTGTGGGGGGGAGGGGGGAACCGCAATCCCTGGCAGCCCCATCGGTGCTGGGGGGGGCTGTCCCTCGCTCCCTTTCCGGCTGAAAGGGGGGGAGGTTGTGTCCGTCTGCCGTTCTCCCGCCTCCTGCTCTTCTGGCCAAAGGCCCCGCCCGCCGTGACCCCCGCCGGTTCTGTTTCAGTTTGTGGGCATCACCTACGCCTTGGCCGTCCTCTGGCTCCTGGTCCTGGCCTGCTCCGCCATCCCTGTCTACGTCTACTTCAGCACCTGGACCACCTGCAACTCCGTGGCCAACCCCACCAAGACCTCGGCCAGCATCGGCAACCTGTGTGCTGACGCCAGAATGTACGGTGAGTGACCGGCAGAAGCAGCTGTCTGCCTAAAGGCCGGAAGGCCTCAGACCGTCCCGAGGCCATGCGGATCCCCGGTGGATCCCCGGTGGGCAGGTGGCCACGTCTGTCCTGAGGGGGGGGGCAAAAGTGTCTCTCCCCACTGCCAGGAGCCTCCAGGAAGGTGACTCAGGCTGGGTGTCTGTCCCGAGCAATGGGGAGAAAGTGGCCTTCAGCAGGGCCGGAGCGGCTGAGTCCGCATCCTGTGAAGTCCGAATGAAAGCCCCCAGCCCAGCCCCCTCCTCTGGCTCCTGGGGGGAGCGCTCCCACGGGCGGGCGGGTGGGCAGGCTTCTTGCCTGGTGTGTGTAGTCCTCCTCAGGACCTCTTGTGCTCCCGCCATTCTAGGTGTCTTGCCCTGGAACGCGTCTCCGGGAAGAGTGTGTGGCCAGAGTCTCCTCTCCATCTGCAAGACGGCCGAGGTGAGGATGATGGACTAGATTTTCCAAGAGGGGAGGGGCTCCTAAATGGGGGAAAGGGGGGGTTATTCTCCCCCCTCCCCATCCCACATTGTCTAAGTGACCCCGGGTGGCGGGTGGCATAGAAGTAAAAAACAACAGCCGCCAATAAATCTATGCTGACGCCCCCCATTGTGCAGGGTGGGCTCTCCCTCTTGGACCCCACGCCAATGGCCAGAGCCGGGTCTTCCAGAAAGCCAGCAGAGGGGGGAGGGGCAGCCTGACCTCCAGGGTCAGAGGAGGAAGAAGAGAATCGTAGGTGCAGCAGCTGATGGTGGAAAAAGTCGAGGCCCAGAGCAGAGCGCCCGCAGGCGGGGGTGGTTCTGAGGACCCCCACCGTCTTTGCCCCAGGCAGCCCACCACTGACCCTTCTCAGGTTGCAGGGATCTACTGGGACCTCCTGGTTGTTCTTTTGCCCTTCTTTGACAGCTCAACACTCAAAACCAAGTCCTTGCTAACTTGTGTTAGTGGCGGATGATCCTTTGTGCTCCAAGACCATCTGCAGGTTGAGTCACCAAAGGCATCTCAGTAGTTCAGTGAAGAGAATCCACACACACACACACACACACACCCTTGAGGATGGGCTCCAGCATGAGTCCCAGACCTCGGAGGAGGAAACCTCTCGCCCCACTGACCGACCCCCCCACGGATTGGTTCTTGCAACAACCCCTGTTGCTTGTATGGGTGGACAAAAGGGAGGGAGGACACCACCTGGGCATTCCTTTGGAGGGGGACACTCACGTTTACAGGTGGACAAGAGAACTTGGAATATTGAACGGGATGGCTGAGATAATCCAGCCCCCTTGCTAGATCAGGGAAGTCCTCTTTGGTCCTTCGATCACGGCCAATGCAAGCTGACCTCCAAGGGGCTGAGACCTCCAGGGATCGGGGCTTAGGCCTCTCTGTGTCCTTTGCTTGCAGTTCCAGATGACCTTTCACCTCTTCATTGCTGCCTTCGTGGGGGCTGCCATTACTCTGGTGGGCCTGGTAAGTCCAGCCAAGGGTCCCCGGGGTCTTTCCCCTTGGGTCCAAGGATGAGGCGCTGTTGCTTTCAGTCCAAGCGTTCGAAAAGCAAAGGTTTCCCGTGAGAGGAGCAACACGAAGGGGAAGTCCCAGTGAATTCAGCCCCCCCCCCGTGGGGCGGCTGCTGGGTCTTCTCCCGCCAGGGGAGGGGGGGCGGGTGACCTCTCGGCAGGGGCAGGACCTCACCTCCCCCCACTTTTCCCCCCTTTCTGCCCTCCAGCTCACGTTCATCATTGCTGCCACCTACAACTTTGCAGTCCTCAAACTGATGGGAAGAGGCACGAAGTTTTAAGCGTGAGCGACACGGAGCCTTCGCCAGATGTTCTCCCTCCTCCAACTACCAGGCTTTAACCCAACCAGACAGTCACGCTGCACCTGGCCCCCTCCCCCCTCCCCCTTTAACCCCCCCGACTGCTCCCCCCCCCCCCAATGAAGCAGGCCGAGTGTCCCGAGGAGGGAGGGGAGCCTCTTCCGCAGCACCCCAGCAGCCGTTCTCCTTCCCGCTCCACTCTGGGCTCCTCTGGGGCCACCCAAGCAGGGGGCTCTCTTCCTCATGGGGGGGGAGGAGGAGGACGGGCAGAGAGGAGGCCTGGGGGGAGGCACCCTGAGAGAGAGAGAAGAGCCGGCTAGGCTATTTCCCCAGCTTTCTCCTGCGGTGGCACCAGGGGCGGTGGGGGAGAAGCGAAGGGCCGACACCCCCCCATCTCCTGGGTAAGGGGGCTTAGAGCCAGGATCTTCCCAGGAGGGAGAGAGCGCTGAGCCGCCGCCTTGCCCAGAGCCCCAGCCACCCTCCCTGCAGCCCCCTGGAGGACCCTGGGGAAGGGGCCCTTCTCTCCATCCTTGGAGGAGCAGGGAGAGCTAGGCTGGCCGGCCACACCAGCTGGGCAGAAGGCAGCCCTAGCTTAGGAGCCCCCGTAACCCAAAGCTGCCGTGTCCGTCTAATGCTAGGAGCTCCTTCGTTAGAGGGGTGGGTGGGGGCGTAACCCTGGGCCGTGTGCTTTCCCTTTCACCACTAGCCGTGGTGGAACCCAAAGTCTCCGACCGTCACATCCGTGTTCTCCTCCCCCAGTGACCACTGCTTCTACCCTGTGCGCTTCCTTAGGGGCCATTGGCAGAGATTAACCCGCTGGCCTTTCCTTGCAATTGCTGTTTCCGATTCCTGGCAAACTGTAAAAGCCATCCCAGTTATATGGAGCCCCCTGTCTCGGTCACTCGGTCCAAACAGAGAGGTGGAAGAAGAGAAACGCCCTGAATATTCTGGACACGACTTCCATAAACCACAACAAGAGTGCTTTGGTCTCGGTGGCAAAGGACTGACCGCGACACAATTCCATCAAGTGGAAAGAAGGGTGGAAGCTCTTTGTGAGACCCCCGGCTGGGAGGCTGGTTTGAAGAGGGGCTTCTTGTCCACGGAAGCCAAGCCCCCTCCCCCCAGCCGGGAACTCCCTGGGGCTGACCGGGCTCAGCCTGGACTCCAGCTGGAGGGGTCTGTGTCAGCAAGTGAAGTGGGGGGGGAGAGATGGCCAGGCAGGGGCCAGTTCCTTGGACGGCTAACAATCAGGGCAGCCCTGCTGAGCAGGCTTGGCCCAGGCAGCTGAAGCCCCCTCCGGACGCAGGAAACAGGGCCACCTGGAAGGCCGAAGTGAATCCTGGGGGGAAATGAAGTTGTCTAAACCTGATATTTCACATGGACCGAAGCGCATATAACTGGGCCCCGCGTCCTCCAAAACCCCTCAGCATAAACACTGGGGAATCAGCTAATAGGCTAAGTGTGTTTTTATTTTTCTCCTTTGGAAATTCATTTTTAACAAAGCATGACAAATTTGTTTTGTGAGACTCACCTTGCAAGGTGTATTTTGTAATATTCAAGGAATAAAAGTTGCGACTGTCCTGAACAACCCTCCGCTCTCTCCCTATGCACGAAGCCCCCTTGGCTGCCGGGGAGGTCAGTCGGCACAGGCTCTCTGGCCCCTTCTGGAGGGGGGCTTGGAAGCCTGGCCTGGTTCTCAGAATGCCATCGAGGAGGCCCAGGCTGATGGCCTTCGGAACCCCCCACGGCTCAGGCCAAAGGTCGGGCTTTGCGGCCTGGATTCCTCTTCCCAGGTTGATAAAAATGGCACCACCAGGAGATCTGTGCTGCAGAAACTGAAGCCAGCTGTGCACTTTCAGGAGTCCTAAAATTGGGTGCAAGGCGTTTTCTGGTTATTGAGCTGATGCTGGCCTGGAAATCCTTGGCCACATGCTCAGCATCTGTGATGGGGGGCCTGGGGCAACATCCCTCCCTCCCTCCCTCCCTCCCTCCCTATCCATCCATCCATCCATCTACCTACCTACCTATCTATTCACCTACCTACGTATCTAGCTATCTATACTGTATATCATCTACCTGCCTACCCTCTATCATGCATGTATGTGCCTACCTACCTACCTACCTAATCACTCAGCCAACACCCACCCACATTAATGAAATCTCTTGTGATAAAACCTATTTGGGGCTATTCAGGCTTCCCTGGACGGTGCCTGGCTCAGCCCCTTGGCTCTGCAGGCTTCGGTGCCTCTTGCTTCTCCCTTGGTGGTGGCCAGATGGCTGTTCCACAATCCCACCCACTCTTCCAGGAATGCGGGGCCTCTTCCAGGCACAGCATGGCCCCTTGTGCCAGCCCTGCCCTCCCTCCAGACCTGGTGGGTGTTCAGATGGGCTCAGAACTAGAAATGACCCACAAAGAAAGCTCCTTCCTTCACAATTCACACCCACAGTCGTTAAACACACATTGTATTTGTGGAGATTTTCTGAAATGGCCTGAAATCTTGGGTGTTGGCGAGTTCACCCACTTGTGCTGGTAAAGTTGCTTTTAACAGGCATCCTGTGGCAATCGATTAATCTATTGATCTGGATCATTCGGCCTCAGGTTCAACTTCTTCGGTCCAGCCACTCCCGAAAGTGGCTCAGAGTTTCCCTCCCGCCGTCAGGCATCTTCCGTGTCCCCAAGTCTCTGTCAGGAAGAAGGGGAGACGCCTGTCACGGCTGACACGTTAGGCGCCCCAAGCAGAACATCGCCACTGTTGTGGTTCTTTGTTCCAATGGGCAAAACAGCCTGAAAACTGGCACCCCACGGCTACAATAATCATTTGCTGCCCCCAATACATTTCTCCGTCGCTTTCTTGCCCTCCCGACAGCCTCCCCCCCCACCCCCCCGAGGACCAGAGAGAGCCCTGCCGGAAGGGCTGTGGCTGGGCCAGTCGGGACACGAGGTGAGCCACGCCCGGCCTTCCTGCGTGGCTTCCAAGAGGGTCCAAAGACGGGCTACAAGAATGGTGGAAGGTCTTAAGCATAAAACATATCAGGAAAGACTTCAGGAACTCCATCTGTCTAGTCTGGAGGGCAGAAGGAAAAGGGGGGACATGATCGAAACATTTAAATATATTAAAGGGTTAAATAAGGTTCAGGAGGGAAGTGTTTTTAATAGGAAAGTGAACCCAAGAACAAGGGGACACAATCTGAGGTTAGTTGGGGGAAAGATCAGAAGCAACGTGAGAAAACATTATTTTACCGAAAGAGTAGTAGATGCTTGGAACAAACTTCCAGCAGACGAGGTTGGTCAATCCACAGGAACTGAATTTAAATATGCCTGGGATAAACATATATCCATCCTAAGATAAAATACAGGCAATAGTATAAGGGCAGACTAGATGGACCCTGAGGTCTTTTTCTGCCGTCAGTCTTCTCTATGTTTCTATGTCCCTGGCGAGGAGACCGTGTGGCCTTCAGGGACCGGGGCCCCTTTCCCAGACGCAGCGTCTTCGTCAGCGGGTGGCAGGGTGAGAGGGTTTGAGCAAACAGGCACTTTTCGGATGTGATAATGAAGTTGCCATTTTAAACATTGTTTTGAAGCCCAACTTTATTGGAGCCACTGGTTTGATTTGGCTGCAACAGACTGGGAGGACTCCCCCTGCAGGCAGCATTGAGAAAAACAATCCTGCTTGTGACGCTGGGAGTCCATTTTCCTTTGAAATGAGCGACAAGGTTACTGCATCTGGACTCCACCTTACAGGTATTAATCTTGTCGTAAAAGAGGCAAAGAAGACACCTGGGAGGCTTGACTACCCCTCGCTCCTTTCATCCGCTTGGCCCTTCCCTCCCTTCCTTCCTTGGACAGGTGCAGCTGGGCGGGGGGCTTCCCTCTACCACAGCTCTATGCACAAAATGTGTTCAAGGCTCTACCACAACTCTGGCTCCAGGAGTGGCCTGCAAAATTGTCCCTCTTCCGATGGCGGTTGAGGCTCCTCTGTGGCTGGCCAGGTTGGAGGGGGGGCTGCTGGGAGGATGGTGGGGGGAGGGGCCAGCTCTGCCCTCTTCAAGAAGGGGAGGAGGGGAGCGGCTCCTGTCCCAGGCTGGGAGCGGCCACGGAGGAGGCGGAGTCGAGCTGGCAAGTTTTTCCTCTTCCTCAGAACTGCCCTCCCCCCCCCCCTTAGACTGAACCGGGGGACACGTCTGAGCAGGACATGGATTTGGGTTCAGGCACGCCCGGCCGCCTGCCTCCCCACCCTGTTGGGGCAAGACCCAGGGAGCTGCTCAGCTGGTGCCTGCCACCTCCTTGAACAAACCAGCAACCAACAATAGCTGCACGATAGCCCTGACCGCAGAGGCATTCCCCCGCCCTGACCCCTCTGCAGGGAGGGTGACCGTAGCTTAGGGGAGCTGCACACCCTGGAGGCAAAGGCGTCCGGGCTGCTGCCCCTCCCCAGCGCAAGGGGAAAGGAACTTTCCTGCTCAAGCGCTGAGGGGAAGTTGCAGGCTCGGCTCCGCTCCTTCCGCTATGAATTGGCAAGCGCTCAGAAGGGGGGCCTCCAACATCCACTGCGGTGTTGACACTCAATGAGGACTGGTCGCTTGTTTCCTTTCCTCCCTGTAAATCGCCATCCGAACCTCTAAGGATGGAGGAGGCCTCTTCAGAAGACCACCGTTCTCTTCACCCGAGAGGGCGTGGACCTTTTCCGGTGGCCGGCTGCCAGCTGTCTCTAAAACCTGCCTTTCCTCCCGCCTGGCGTCCCCCATTCCGGCTCAGTGCCCCCTCTCAAAGCCCTGAGCGCCTGCACCGCTTCCCCAGAACGGCAGTGGGGTTGCCTCGGCCCGGTCCCTCAGGTGGGCCTCGGACGTCCTAGGAGATGGGGTCTCCTGCCCCCCCCACAGCTGGCAAAAACCCCGTTTCCCCCGTCTCTCAGCTCACCCCACAGGCCCCGGGCCAAGTGGACTTAAAACGCCCCCAGCAAGATGCCTGCAACCCTTGGGGGCTCTGGGGAGGAATCACACCAGGAAGCAATGAGGCAATTCCTTTTAAAAAATTTAATAGATTTTTCTTACCATTTGTTGGAAATCAAGTAAAGTTGCAAAAACAATCACAAACAATTTTATTAATTAGGGTTTAAGTGATGAAATCACCCCAGAATCCCACTGGGTCAGGCCTAAAAATTTCCTGTGAATTATTTTCTCTTCTGTGCTGGAAGCAGAGGGCCAAGCCCTGAAAGGGGGGGGAGGCAGGGGGGGCCAGGCCCAAAGAGGTGGCAGCCAAGGGAGGAGGAGCTGCTGCTGCATTTCTTGAGAGGCGAGTTTATATGCGCGAAACAGCCGAGAAAGGTCACCGGAGCTTCATACCGCTGGTCTAGGATGACTTGGCGCTCTCTTTCTCCTGTTCAATGGCTGAGGAGAGAAAAGGCCCCTGAGTCCTGGGTGGCCCAGCCCTATCGGCTGCCCCCCAACAGAGCCCCCACCCTGGCCCGAGTTCCGGAGGTGGGGCCCTCCAGCTGTGCTTCTTCAGCGCTTTCCTGGGCGGAGGCCCTGGTGCTCCAGGAAGGAAGGGGGGGGGAGCCAGCCTTCCTTGGGGGGCAGCTCCTCCTCCCGGGGTCTCTCCAAGCTCTGTGAAATCCCATGGAATCCGGGGTGGTTTTACTACTGGTTCTGTGGGTGTGTCACCTGCCCTCCCCACTCTGCGACCCGCCACAGGGGGCATTGGCCGCTTCTGCAGAACCTGCTGGACGGAAGGGATCCCGTGGCAGCAGGGGGGGGGGCTCAGCAAGCGGGTTCGGGGGGGCGCGCCGTCGGCCCTGCGCTTCTCGCCCCCCCACTCAGGTCCCGCCGTCGTTCCCTCCGTGTGACAGGCCGGGGAAGCCCCCCCCCCCCCCACCGCGGCTGAGGAAGGGCTCGGGCTCCTTCGTCCCTCCTCGGGCCTCACCCCCCCCCCCCCCCGGAACACTCACTCTCCTGCGAAGGGAGCGTGTTCTTCTCCTCCGTGTTGGTTTTCTTCAGCTTCTTCTTGTCAAACTTCTCCACCTCCGACAGATCCGGCTTGTCGCACATCTTGGCCACACAGAGCTGCAAAAGGCCACGGGGGTCTTGGCGGGGCTGCCCGGCACAAGGCAGGAGCTCCCCCCCCCCGCAGCTGCCTCGACAGCCCCGCCCCACCTAGCACGGGAGGGAGGGAGGGAGGGGGCGCCCCACCGCCGCTCACCTGCCCCGCCGCCTGCGACTCTTCCGCGCTCTCGGAGCCAGCGTGTCGGGGCGGCCCCTTATATCGGGCGGCGGGAGGGAAGGGCGCCTCGGGAAGTGTAGTCTCTTCCTCTTGAGCGCGGAGGCGCCGCCCCGAGGGCCCCCCCGCCCGCCCCCGGCCCCGCCCCCGGCCCCGCCCCCGCTGTGTCCGACGGCCAGGGGCGCCCCGTGCCTGCCCTCGCCCTCGCCCGGCGGCTGCTCGCTGCGGATGATGGGAGCTCGGCGGAGGCTGTGGGGAGAGGTCTCCACACTCGGTCCCTTGACGACTTTCGGACTTCAACTCCCAGAAGTCCTGGCTGGGGAATTCTGGGAGTTGAAGTCCGAAAGTCTTGACGTGACCGACGATTCCTGCAGAAAGAAGAAGTGACCGTTGCCGAAGGTCGCAGCGGCGGGTTAACGTGAGAACGCTGCTTTTTTGGGAGGGGGTGGGGGTGGGAGGGTGTCCCTGCAGCAGCCGAGCCTTCCGGTCTCTTCGGCCAAGCGGGGACCCGCGTCCGTTGAGCCCCGCCTGCGTGGGAGGGCTCAGAGGCCGCCGCAGCCTCCCTCTCGTTCCGGGAAGGGGCCGCCGGGACCGTCTAGGCGGCGGCGGGTGGCAGGTGGGCGGCCCGGCCCGGTCCGTTTCCCGCGCCGCAGATGCCGCTTTGCGCCCCGCCCGGCGGCGGCACCGAGCCCGAGAGTTTGGGCCGCGCTCGGCTCCCTTTTTCTTGGCTGGCTGGTCTTTAAACTTGAACTCGCTACTCTAAATAATCCAAATCATCGAAGTAAGATACTGCGGCCAGACAGCGCATCTCTGTCTCTTCTGTGGGATCCGATTTTTCTTACCACCAGTTCGGTGGGCGTGGCGAGGGAAGGGGCCTGCAAAATCCCCGCCCCCTGCCCCGCTCTGGGGCCAGCCCAAAGATCTGTCCCCGGTTCCCCAGACCCTGCCAGACCCTGCCGGATTTTTCACAGCATCGTGGGCCTCGGCCAAAGCAGGGTGCACAGGTCTAGGAATGCAAAGGGTTAGGTAGGGTGACCTGGGGGGGGGCTCTTTATTGGGCAACTATTTACACCCCAGCAAAGGTTCTGTCTGACAGCTAGCCCTTTGATAGCCTATTTTCCCTCCTGAATGGAGGACCTGACTGAAGCCTATGTGCCACAGTGTGAGAATAATAATAATAATAATAATAATAATAATAATAATAATAATAATAATAATAAAAAATTCAATTTGTATGTCGCCCCTCTTCGAGGACTCGGAGCGATGTAACACAAATGGTCGATAAAATTAAACATAGAGTATTTATTTTATTGGTACTCCAACAAAATCTGAACCGTTAAAAGGATGCTGTGGGGCAACAACTAATCAACATGATAAACACAATGCCCAGTAAGCCATAGAGTTACTGTAGTCACATGCTACAAGGTGCATTGAAGGGTTCACCTGCAGATTAGCACGGGGCCCCTGTGCTCGCTGGGCCCCCCAGGCCGATGCTTTAAGAGCCCGATCCTTCCTGGCAGGTTGCAAGCAATGTGTTCATCAGTTGTAGGAAGGCGTGTAGTAGTCGTACTCGTTTCCTATGCCAATAAAAGTTAAATGCACACGTGTGTATGCATGAAAAAGAGGTCTACAAAACCCTGGAAACCTTATAAAAGTGCAGGTGCCAAGAGGGTCCGATGCTTGTGGGCTTCCAATACTGGAAACAGTAACAAACCGGCCAGGATGACCTTGTAACAGCGACACTTACCCAAATATCAAAATTAACATAAGCCACTAAAATTCAGTTTAGCTGAAGAGTTTATAAAAATAGTATTAATTATTAACTATTTCTACCAGTTTTTCTCATCATTCCTATCACCCATTTCCTCCCACTTATGACTGTAACCTGTTGCTTGTATTCTTAAGATTTATATTAATATGGATTGTTTCCTCATTGCTTATTTGACCCCTATGACAACCATTAAGTGTTGTACCACACGATTCTTGACAAATGTCTCTTTTCCTTTTATGTCCACCGAGAGCATCGGCACCAAAGACAAATTCCGTGTGCGTCCAATCACACGTGGCCAATGAAGAATTCTGTTCTAACTAAAACAGGCGCTTTCTCCAAAAGGCTCCAAGGCTGATTTAATTGATTACATGGTTCCAATAATTAAGCTTCATTTACAAATTGGCATTGGGATTACAAATAATGCATCCCAGTATATTTATATTAATGCTTGGCTTGCAACATGCATGTAAGAGCCCTCCCCCAACTCGCCCCCCCCCCGAGAGTAAAAGATGTTTTCTGCTTTGTCCACCAGGAGGAGAGAAGAGCTCCAATGAAATCCAGTGAGTCCAGATGTGCTAAAAAGTCTCCGAGTGAACCGGATCGTCTGATTCTGAGTGTGTTCTGTGTTCTGTGCTTCTCTTTCCCCAACCCGATTCTGTCCAATTCCCGCGAGTGGGGCAATTCTCCTTCTGGGTGTCACTTTCTCCATTTACATCACGTTTGCAGGTGCTCTGAAGGCCCCCCTGCCTCCCCCCCCTCTTCACAACCAGCCCTTCGGTTGTGACAAGTACTGGTAGATGGCGGTTGTGAATCCCCAGCTGACGCTGGAGCGGAGAATGAGGAGGGACCCCCCCCTGTACAGCAGCAGGGGTCGCCTTCCCCGGGCCTGCCAAACCTTGGCCATGGTGGCCAGGAGGCCGAGGGTCTCTGGCCTCCCCACTTGGGACTGCAGATTGGTAATGAGGAGGCCGAGAGGGTAGAGCAGCAGGGACACCAGCGTGCCAGTCAGGCTACCCGACAGAAAGGCTGGGATGGCCACCGGCAAGCTCTCGGTGGAGAGCCTGCCGCGGAGGGGCTCCTGCAGGGCAAAGTAGAGGGAGCTCCCCAGGCCATTGCGGACCAGGAGGAGGCCGAGGCCTCGGTAGAAGCCCAGGCGGACGCTCTCGCCGAGGGGGTAGGAACGGAAGGTGGCCAGGATGTGGCGTGTGGTGGGGAACCTCTGGACCTTCCTCCCATCCTGGAGGACATTCTGCACCCGCTCGAGGGGACAGAAGACCAAGGCCTCCACGAAGCCAGAAAACAGCCCGGCTACGGCTCTCCGGGACCAGGGCGCCAGGGGCTGAGCCGGGAGGGAGCCGCAGAAGCTCTCGTAGGTGCCAAACAGCAACGTCCCTTGCAGCGTCTTGATCAGGAGGGGTGGGAGGGCGCCGCGATAGATTTGGCGGAAGCCCTCGTGGTACAGCTGGCGCACCGCTTCAGTGATGGAGAAGTTGTGCAGCTGCTGGCGGAAGATGGTCTTGTGAATGGGGAAGGTGGCCAGGGTGGAGAGACTGCTGGAGGCAGCACCCACAAAGTACCCGCTGCTGGCCCTTGGCCTTTGACCGCTCTCGGTCTCTTCCTCCATGGATGCAGAGCGTCAGACTTCTCTGGGGGAACCGAGGCGGTGCAGGGGTCACAGCCCTAGCTGAGGGAAGATTTTAATTTCAAATAAGACACCATCTTTAAATAAAAAGGAATCTGTGCCCTTGTGCCCGGTGTGGGGGCCACAGGCGTTTTGCGCCCCACCCTTCTTTTTGCAACCTCCTCTTCCCTACTTAAGTCTCTATAGGCTCCAAAGTTTCTCCTGGAGCCGTGTTTCTGAAGCTGCCCCAGAGTTGTCTACTAACTGGACCCTTTGCAATATAAATCCAATCGGTTTTATGTCCCTGCTCACCAACCTCTTTATTCCAGCAGGAGCGATTCTGGCCCTTCGTTAAGCAGAAAACAATACATCCATATCAGAAGCAGGAATGAAGAGCAGTTGGGCCCTTTTGGTTCAAAAGATAAATCAGAAAATCAAAGTTTCAGTATTGGCTCAACACTGTCATAAAAATAATAAATGTCAAATCAAGAGGCTCCTGATCTCTCCTGCCAGGCAAGGGTGGCACCGCACGAGGTTTTCTGCCCCTGCAGCCTCGAGATTTGGTCTCCGTGGTCCTTAGGGACCAGATCAACATGGCTTTGAAATCCACTCCTTCCCCCAGAAGGGCTCTCCAGGCCACGGGTAACCTGGGCCTTTTCTCCTACCCTTTTGGGGGGGGGTCTTCAAAGGATAGGCACCCGCCTCCCCTCCATCGTCAGTCACAGCACAGAGGGTGAGCACAGGGAGAGACACATCCTTCAGACTCTCCCGGGCAGTTCCCCTCCCCCTCCCCCCTCTCCCCCAGGCAGCAGCAGGAGGGCTGAAGCAGAGGTCCTGCCCAGGAATCTCCCATCAGGGTCAGTCAATTGGGATGCAGGGGGGGCAGGGGGGCGGAGAGCCTCTACACTTCCTTGCCTGATCTGGCCCATCTCTCAAGTCCCCCCTCCCCAAATGGCCCCTTCTTCACCCCTGGCCCATGTGCTGCAGGGACGCTTAGCCTTGAGTGGGCCAAGACCCGCCCCTCCAGACAGCAGGCAGATGTCGAGCCCCCCCCCAAGGCCCCTCACCTTCTTTGGCACGTGTGTGTGTCTTGGCTCCTTTGCAGAGCTGCCGGCACATCCTCTCTGCCGAGAGCTCCACCCAGAGTGTTTCCGGGCAGCATCTGCAGCTGCGTCTACGGCACGGCTGGCAGGCTCCACGCAAGGCTTCCGATGAGGCTTCCAGACCAACGGATGGGGGGTGGGGGGTTAGGGAGAGGCAGAGGTTGTGCGAGACCTGCACTGACAGGAGGAGGCAAAGGTCTGCGCCTGAATTAGACTGAACTAAACCGCCTGGGAATTCCCCAGAGCTGCTTTCACATTCGTTCTGTGTTGACAGGATGTACAGAGTTCTGCATAAAGGGATTGGATGGTCCCACCGATGCATGCGCCCCTCGTGGCATTACGCCTTTCCTCGTGCCCTGGAAGACTCCGCAGCGAGCACTGAGGAAGGGAGCACCTCCGTCTTCCCAAAGGGACGCCAGAGAACAGGAGCAAAGGCTGTGGGCCCACTGGACCCGAGGACCACAGCGGGCTAGAGGACAGAGGAACCGTTTTTATGGAGGGTCAGCAAGGCCGCCATTTCCTCAAAGTTCTGCCTTGGTCAATTGCACGGGCTGACCTCTGCCCCTCGGGTTGATGTCTCCCGCCTTGACAGCCAGAGGAAGGGGCGGGAACGACTCCTTTGCCGCTTACGGTCCCTGGGGACTGACCCCCTTTCTGGCCATAGCTGCAGTGCCACATTTAGGGAAGGGAGCTTGGCTGCCTGGATTGCATGTTTTCCAGATGGTGTTAGGGGTGGGGACCAGAGGTGGGTTTCAGCAGGTTCGGACCAATTCTGGAGAACCAGTAGTGGGGATTTTGAGCCATTCAGAAAACCAGTAAATGCCACCCGACTGCCCCCCAACCTACATCTACTCTCCCCTCCTCCGGAGTCCCAGCTGATCGGGAGGAAATGGGGATTCTATTTATTTATTGAATCTATACACCCCCCCCTCCAAGGACTCAGGGTGGCTGACAACATATAAAAAGAATAATTTATTTTATTTATTAATTAGATTTGTATGCCGCCCCTGTCTGTATTTGTATTGTATTTGTACTAATCCTAGATCCAATGAATATAAAGGCCACTCATTTGAAATCACCATTATATTAAAAATCAACCATTCCCACTCAACGACAGCATATACATCATCCGTCGGCCGGGGGGGGGGTGTAGTGTCCAATGGCCCCAAACCTTGATGCGAACATGAGTGTTTAGACTCTTATGGAAGGAGGGCGGAGCAGTACAAATCTCCGGGGGAAGCTGATTCCAGAGGGCTGGGGCCCCCACAGAGAAGGCTCTTCCCCTAGGCCCCACCAAGCAGGACATCCTATACTGTATCTGTGTCCTTGGTGTGGCACCGTGGTTGATTTGAAGGGACACGTGGGTTTGTGTCTCACCAAAACATATGTGGACAAACCCCAGGAGCTATTACAAGTTGCCAGCCCCCACCCCGGGCACACTGGAAAGGTTGACTCAGCCTTCCATCCTTCTGAGGTGGGTCAAATGAGGACCCGGATTGTGGGGGGGGGGGGCATAGGCTGGAGGCTCTGTTAGAAAGGGCTATTGCTAACATGATGTAAGCCGCCCTGAGTCTAAGGAGAAGGGCGGCATAAAAATTGAATAAATAAATAAACAAACCTCCATGGGCTGAACTTGGAGGGGGGTTTCAGTTAACAATGGTGGCTAATTTGAAAGGCAGCTTGCACACTATCAAAGGAGGCAGCAGCACATGTCCGACTCCAACAGAGAAGCCCAAGGATGACCTACCAGCATGCTCCCCCCACCGAGACCTCCCCACCCTTCTTCATCGTTCTCACTGGTGCCCCAAAGGACCTGTGCCAGAATATGGGGTGTGTGGGAACAGCATCCAGAAGGCTCTTGGTTTTTAAGGAAGAGTTTAATTCCTCCTGCTCCGAAGTTCTGAGTAACACAAACATCACAGTCGCACCCTGGGGATTGAGCTGAAGCAAAGCAGGGGCAGCAGAAGGGCCCGAATAAGAAGCAAAAGAATATATGTTCTCCCTCTCTTTCTTTATCGGTTCTTCACACATTTGAATATATATATATATGTGTGTGTGTGGGAAGCTAAGACCTGCTGCTCCTCCCGTCAGACACGGGAGTCATTGTTTCTTGGGGTGGGGCTAACGGCCGGCCAGCTGCTCGTGCCTCTCCAAGGCAGGCACCGTTGCCCCGAAGCCATCTCTGCCGCTGCTGTCCGGTGGGAGCGTAGGCGCCAGAGACGCCCCTGGAAGCAGCAGGGCACCGAACGCCCCAGGAGCAGAAGCTGCCGCCCGGGAAGACTTCCAAGGAGGGGGGGTGGGGGGGGGGCGAGAGGAAGAGGCAGGCAGGGTCCACTCAAGGCGAAGACCTTTCTCCGCACACTCGTGCCCTAAGCGACCACTTCGGGGGGTCCAAGCAAAATCTCCTCCTGGCCTGCACAGCCAGCCACCGCATCCTCCCGAAAGCCTCCGGTTCTCTTCTCCCGGTTGAAAGAGGCCAGTAGCCCCACAAGCAGCCCGGACTGTGGACCGGGGTCTCCTCTCTCTCTCCCCCCCCCCGCCCCCCCCCCCCAAAGGAGCAGACAGGGAGAGCGTGGCAATCAAACAAGCGACATCGACTGAACTTAAAACAAACTCTGGTTCTTGGAAAAACAGCCGCAGCCTCTGAAACTACAAAGGGACGTGGCTGAAGAGATAAGAGACGGACTCCCCGTTGTGGGTCCGCCTGATGGCTTCGGCCAGGATCATGGAGATGTCAATCACCTGCGGAGGGAGAGGGAGCGGCACGTCAAGGGGTCTGGAGCCCGGAAGCTGCCCCCCCCCGCCCCCCTTGCTTCCGCGGCCTGACCTGGATTCTGGGGCAGTGCTTCATCTTGTCCTCCTGGGGGATTGTGTTTGTGACCACAACGGCCTCAAAGCAGGCGTGGTTGATGCGGGAAATGGCCGGCCCAGAAAATATCCCGTGAGTCAGGATGGCGTAGACTTTGGTAGCACCGGCCGAAAGCAGCCTAGGCGGAGGGAGGGGAATGTATGCATGGTATGCCAGTATGTAGGATTGGTTTCTAAATTGGGGGTTTAAATTGACTTAAATATTACATTTGTTTACATTGTATTTTTATTGCTGTGAGCCGCCCCGAGTCTGCGGAGAGGGGCGGCATACAAATCCGATGAATAAAATAAATAAAGTAAGAGGCGGGCGGGCGTTTGCGGGGTGAGCCGGCTGCTCCTCTCTGGAGAAAGCAAGCGTCCTCACCCGGGGGCTTCGCTATCTAGCCCCCCACCCGCCTTTAGTGAAACAGGGGGGCTTCGCTATCTAGACCCCCCCGTCCATCAGCACCTTCTTGCTTTCAGCACACAGAACTGCACCCCAAAAGAGCAGCCCCCCCCCTGCCTTGACCCCTGGCCTTCGCTCCTTCCTGCAGGGCCGACTCACTTGTCGGCCGCGTGGCAGATGGTGCCACAGGTATCTGCCATGTCGTCCACCAGGATGGCCACCCGGTCCTTCACGTCCCCCACCAGCACCATGCGGTCCACTTCACTGGCCTTCTTCCTCTCTTTGTGGATAAGGGCAAAGTCCACATTCAGCCGGTCAGCAATGGAGGTCACTCTGTGGAGAGACAGGCACATTCAAGTTTCAAGTTTATTGGATTTATTGGATTTATATGCCGCCCCTCTCCGAAAACTCGCAGGAAGGGCTAACGCTTTCCTTAGCCCCAGAATTCCCACCTGCACCGCAAACCCACCCAAAAACACCAGGCTGAGCAACGTGACCAGCACCTGCCCACGCAACCAGCGGGCAAACGCAGCCCCACGCCCGTCCTGCAATTCGGGGCGGGGGGCTAACTTCTTTGCCGTGGAAGCGGTGGACTCGCACATACGTGGGCCCCCACCCCTAAATCCATGCGCCCCGCCCACTGTGCAGGTGTGTGCTGCACTCCCCTTGAGCCCCCCTTGCTTTGGGCCCCTGTTCCACGCGTCTTAACGGTGCCAGGTTTGAAGACCCTTGTAGCCCTAGGGATGCCCATGTTACTCCAACACTCCGCAGTCTGCACTGGTTGCCGGTCAGTTTCTGGTCACAATTCAAAGTGTTGGTTATGACCTATAAAGCCCTTCATGGCACCGGACCAGAATATCTGCGAGACCGCCTTCTGCCGCATGAATCCCAGCAGCCGGTTCGGTCCCACAGAATTGGCCTTCTCCGGGTCCCGTCCACTAAACAATGTCGGCTGGCGGGACCCAGGGGAAGAGCCTTCTCTGTAGCGGCCCCGGCCCTCTGGAACCAGCTCCCCCTGGAGATTAGGACTGCCCCCACCCTCCTTGCCTTTCGCAAACTTCTTAAAACCCACCTCTGCCGTCAGGCATGGGGGAACTGAGACATCTCCCCTTGCCTATGTAGTTTTATGTATGGAATGTTTGTGTGTATGTTTTTTATATAAGGGTTTTTTTAGGTTTCTAATGTAAAATTGTTATTTTAGACTTTAATATTAGATTTGCTATTGTATATTGTTTTATCACTGCTGTGAGCCGCCTCGAGTCTACGGAGAGGGGCTGCATACAAATCTAATAAATAAATAAAATAAATAATCCCTAATCTTCAAACTTGGCAACTTTATGACTTGTGGACTTCAACTCCCACTTTATACACTGCTCAATAAAATAAAGCAAACACTCAAATAAAACATCCTAGATCTGAATGAAATATTCTCATTGAATCCTTTGTTCTGTACAAAGTTGAATGTGCTGACAACAGCAGGTGAAATTGATTGTCACTCAGCGTCTCATAGGTGGTGATTGAAAGGGATGTCCAAGCGCCTATGCCTCCATGTGGGTTGAGGCAGGCAGGGTCCCCTTGGGCCCCATTGGTTGGGGGTCAGGGGAAAGGGAGGGTCTTGCCTTCTCCTTCTGCTCAAGATCCCCAAGGACAATTGGTGGGCCACGGTGGGCCACAGAATGCTGGACTCAATGGGCTTTGGCCGGATTCAGCAGGACTCTTCTTAGGTTCAGTGTGGACAGTTTGACTTCCTTGGAGTTACATTCCCTTGTTTAAGTGTTCCCTTTATGTTTTTTGAGCATTATATTTTAAATAACACTATTTGGCTCAGAATACTTTTTTCCTTGTTTTCCTCCTCCAAAACCGAGCTGCGCCTGGTACCTCAAAATGGGCCGTAGGGAGGCTCCTGGGAGGGGAGGGCTGTGGCCAGGCAGAGGTCAGCTGGGCAGCGCGAGCATCCATGGCAATGGCTCCCGTGCCCGTGTTCACCCTCATAGGCCTGGATGGATTTTTCCTGGTGCCAGGCACATCCTCGCATGGTCACAACCACTCGCCTGCCCCCATGCCAAGCAGAGCAGAGCCGGGCAAAAGGAAACTCACTTCTCAAAAGCCTTTCCCAGTCCAGGCACTTTACCAATGCAAGCAGCCTCTGCTGACCGGAGGACCCCTAGCACTGCCACCCGTCCAGAGCCAGGGAGAACGGCAGGCGGAAAGCCAACAACCCTCCAAGACCGAACTTGGAACATGAACCTGGGCCGAGTAATTCCAGGCTGAGGACCCCCCCCATCACCTCTTGGCCCCCCCGGCGTCGGGAGAGACGATGGTGCAGGTCTTCCACTCCGCGATGTTCTCCTTGATCCACTTCAGGACGGCAGGCTCCGCGTACAGGTTGTCCACGGGGATGTCGAAGAAGCCCTTGGGGGAGGAGCGGGCAGCGGGTCTTGCGGGGAACCGTGCGGCCCAGGAGGCGGGAGGGAGCGCTCGAAGCCCCACCCCCCGCACCCCCAGCCCCGCACCTGGATCTGGGAGGCGTGCAGGTCCATGGTGATGATGTGGTCCGCGCCGGCCACAGAGAGCATGTTGGCCACCAGCTTGGCCGAGATGGGCGCCCGGCTCTGCAAGAGAGGCGGGTCAGGGCGGGGCGAGCGGAGAAGGGGGCGGGGCGAGTGGAGAAGGGGGCGGGGCTCCGGGCACCTTGTCCTTCTTGTCCTGGCGCGCGTAGGGGAAGCAGGGGATGACGGCCGTGACGCGGCTGGCCGAGGCGATCTTGCAGGCGTTGATCATGATCAGCAGCTCCATCAGGTTGTCGTTGATCTCCCCGCAGCCGCTCTGCACGATGTACACGTCCTCCCCGCGCACGCTCTCCCCGATCTCCACGCTGCGGGAGGGGGGCGGGGCGTGAGGGCGGGGCGTCAGGGCCCTCCCCTCCCTCCTCCCCACCAGCCCCCGCCCGCCCCCGCGCATGCGCCGCCCCCTCACGCGCACCAGGTCTCCTGGTTGGAGAACTTCTTGGTGACGACCTTGCCCAGCTCGAGGCCCAGCCGGTCGGCGATCTTCTGCGAGAGGTCCTGGTGCGAGCTGCCGCTGAAGATCTTGATGTTGGGCATCCTGGCCAGCAGCGGCGGCGGGCAGCGCGACGCGGCGGAGGAGGAGGCGCGCTCCGCGGGCCCGCCGCCTTCCTGCGGCACCGGCAACAGCTCCGCCGCCTCCCTGCGGCGCTCCCGCCCGCCGCTCTTGGGATCCAGCAGCAGCCGCAGCAGCGCCGCACGGCCTCCGCCTTCCGGGCGCCGGCTCCGCTTAGAGGGACGGGGCGACGCACGGGTGGCCCTCGAACGCGCAGGCGCCGACGGAAGGGCCGCGCGCGCTAGCCCGCCATCTTGGGGACACGCCCCCTTTGTCACCTCACCGCTTATCGCCTGGCAACGCGCACGCGCGGGGAGAGGAGGGGGTGGGCCGCGGGCTGCTGAAAGGAAATTTCCCAGGCGGCGGATGCGGAAAGAATCGATTTACTCTTCCGGGTTCACGAAAGAAAATCTCTGTCCCGTACACGAGAGGCGGCGGCGGCGGGGGGGGGGGGGGGAGAGAGGGGGGGCGGGTCCCGCCCTCCCAGCCGCCGAGGGGCTCCGGGGCCTCCCAATCCCGTCCGGGGCGGCGGGCCTCGCTTGGCCGTGGCAGCCGGAGGGAGAAGCCGCCTCCCGCTCAGACGCCGAGCTCCTTCGGAGGGGGCAGCCGGAGGGGGCGGGGCGCCTGGCGGGGCCTCCCGCGGTTTCGGCCCTTGGGGCTAGTCTGACCCCGGGAGAGGCCGCGGGGCAAATGAGGCGTTGCAGGCCGGACACAACCGGCAGTGCCCCCCTCGCCCCCCCCCCCGCGGCTGGCAGCCCTCCAGGCATTCAGGCACTTGGTCTAGGCTGGGCAGGCGCTGGTTTACTTGTCCATCAGTGTCTTCAAGGACCGTGTGAGAGGGTTCACAGAGGCCGGGGTTGCTTCCTGATCCCCTCGGTGGCCGGTTCGGGTGGTGGACTCCTCCGCAGCCCTCAGCAAGAAGGTGTAGTTCCTCATGATCTCTTCCACTTTGGCCAAGAGCGCCTGGCGCTGAGACCCCGAGCGCACCACGTTCACCAGCAGCACGAAGGTCTCGATCAAGCTTCCCAGGACTTGGAAGCTGCTGCTCACTGCCAACAGCATGCGGGTTGGGCTCTTGTTGCCGGTGGCAACTCTGCGGCAGGAGGCCCGGAAGTCCTTGAACCTAAGACCCAGCTCTTGCTTGTACTCGGTCAACTGAGGGAGATGGGACTTGCCTTCCTGGGCCTCCGGGCTCACTATGCACTGCCGAAGGATGGTCAAGAGTTCACTTGTGTCCAGCTGCACGGCCAGAAACCCGTTGGGCCAGGTGTAGGTGCGGCCCTTCAGGGCGTGGATCTTGGCCAGGCTGCTCTCAAAGGAGGAGGTCCGCAGGTCTATCTCCTGGGTTTGGTTGCCTGGAGCGCTGCAGACGCTGGCATCCAGAACGTGGAGAGTTCTGCTGACCACCGGGATTGCCCGTTGGCCGATGGTCCCTTCTGGGAGGATTGGCATGGGAATGGCGTAAGAGAGCTCATCCTTTTCACTCCCGTCGTCGGTCATGTCACACTTCCTGTAGTAGAAGCAGTACCGGAAGGAGCAGCACCGGTCCCCTTCTCCATCCTCCTCTGGCAGTTTGTGGGCGCTCGGGTAGATGTCCTCCTGGAAAGGAAGCACAGCGCCGCCTTTCTGGCTCTTCTCAGCCACCTGGACATACGAGGGTTCTGCCGCTGTGGGGTGGGGGTCCTGCATTTTGCCTTGCGAGGCAGGGGCTTGGGCAGCAGCCTCCCTCTGCTGGCACAGGTAATGGCTCAGGTGGTCTAGAGAACTGGGGGATGCTTGTTTCATCTTTTCAACTTCGCTGACGCTGTAGCGCCGCATCAACCTCTTGTACTGGGTTGCTCCTACGCACTCCCCGGGAGAGGCACATGTGGTCAGGCACGAGAGGCTGTGGTCAGGGTCGGGCCGGCAGTCCCTCGATTCCAGGCTCGTGGACCTGATCCGGCTGCCCTTGGGAGGGGCGCCAGTGGAGGACTTCCTCGGCCCTTCTGCCTGTGGTGGCTCTCTGCCCCTGCTCTGCCTCTCCTGGTCCGGCGTTGGGGCCTGGCTGGGCAGGGGCCTGGTGCCACGGCTGAGCCGCTTGCAATCACAACTCCGCCTCTGTTCCCTGGACAGGCCTGGCACGGTCTGCACAGGGCTGGTCCGGACCTGGCAGGCGCAGCGCCCTGTGGCCGAGGGGTCCAGGCGGTCCGGAGACACGGCGCCTCTCCTGGCCTTTGGCTTCAGCAGCTCCTCCAGGAATTCAAGCTCGTACTGCCTCACTTTCTGCAGCTGGGCCTGCCGCTCGTCGGTCTCCCTCTTGAGCCGGGTTGGGAAAGTGGCGGAAATGAGGTTCCTGAACCGGAACGAGGCTTTGGGCACTCGAGGCTTCGCTGGGAGGTCCGGGTCGGCTGCTGTAGTGGCCAGCGCCCTCTCGGGCCTTTTCAGGAGCATGGAAGTGGAGGGCAGGCTTTCAGTCTGAGCGCCCAGCGGGACCTTCCCCGCCAGAGTCCTTCCCTCAGGGCTCCTGAAGGCGGCCTCTGGGCTCGGGCAGGGTGGAGGCCTCGGGGCACTGTGGGTGTTGGCACCCGTGCTGTGCTGTCCCTTTTCCTCCCTCTGGCCAGCGGGCCTGCCAGCCGCTTCCTGGCCCAGGGGCTCCTCTGCCCCCTCTGGCCTTCCCTTTGGCTGGCAGCTCTGGGGCACCTGCTTCCCCTCCGCTGCTGGCAGGGGAGGGGGAACCACCTCCGCAAGGCTGCACAACGGTCCTGGGTCCCACTGGCTGACTTCACTGCTTGGCTGCTTTTGAGAGCAGGGGAGGCTGGGGGGGAGCCGGCCCATAGAGCAGGGCTGGGGGTCAGGTGGCTGCCTGCGGTCAGGGCCCCAGCGGGCAGCGCTGCCTTCGGTTGGGGAGGCATTGGGTTGGACTGGCTGCAGAGTTGAGGCAACGAGGACAGGAGCTGTTCTCTGATCCTGCTGCCCACTCTCCGGGGGGCTGTTTCCCAGGGCAGGGACAGCCGTGGTGGGTGGGGCCGCACCTGCCCCACAGGGGAAGGAGCCTTTGGGCCCGGCCACCGTCCCTCTGGCGCTGGGTGAGGGCTGGGCAGAGCCTTTCTCCGTTTCTCGCTTATTTGTAGAGCAGGTGGCATTGGAGGTCTGGTCTGGCTCTCGATACCCAGGCGGCCCTTTGGCGCCACCAGCCTGGATGCGGAAAGGAAGGTCCTTCCGGGGCAAGAGGGCTTCCGTGCTGAGCTGCTGAGTCAGGAATAAGGCCGCATTCTGACGTTGCTGCACAGCTGCGAGAATCTCGGGGACGTGGGGGACCTCAGAGGAGCTGGTTTCGTGGCCCGAGTCCATCGATGACTCCGGGGTGATGGCGGCCAGAACGATGAGGCCTGGAGGAGAAGAAGTCACACTCTTTAGTTGGGCGAGGAAAGCCCCTCTCCCCCTGTAGGAGGCTCAAGCCCACCCTCAGCCACTGGATAAATTTGGCTGCTTGGCCTAGCCAACCAGAGGGCAAAAGGAAGGGGAAAGTGCAGCTAATTTAAATGACAGGATTACATCTGTGTGTGTGTGTGTGTCTGTCTGTCTGGGGGTGAGGAATTGGGGGAGGGGCTGCAAACAAGCGGTAGACCAGAGGAGCCACCTCTGCTGGCTATTGCTGGACCTCTTACCTTTTTTGGAGGCCCAGGTTATTTGACCGGCTCACAAGGAATTTTACAGGGTGGTCTGGGTTGCCAGCCCAGCTGCCACTAAATGATGCACCTGAGCTGGCGGGAGTGGAATGGTGATCTTAATGACCCTCCAGAGCCCTTTTCTGGGCCACATTCTGGCCTGTTCCCTGAGGATGGGCGACTGCAGCCTCCCCCTCCAAAATGGGGTTGGAGAGGCAGCCATTCCAATACGGAGCTCTGGGAAGGCTCCAGCCACTGACTGCCCCTCTGACCAGAGAATGGGGATCCTTCCACCACCACCGCCCTTTTATGTAGGCAGCTGTGCTGCTGCTGGTGCCCCTCTCACTGGGCTGAGCTTGCAGGTTTTGGGGGTGGGGGTGCGTTCTGATGGGAGCCACTTTAAAAGGAGGGGGTACCTGCCGTCTGCTGCGGCTGAGGGTGTGCACCGTCTTCCGAGGCAGCCAGCGCTTCCAGGGCCTGCAGGGTGGAGACCAGAGCATCGTCCAGGTCCTGGGCGTGGTCTCGGACAGTCCGTGTTTGCATGCTATCTATGAGCGTCACCGGAATCTCCTCGTACAGGAGACTGCACAGGTGACGGCCCGGCTCCTGCCCTTTTGCCATAGCAGCTGCTGCCGCCGCCGCCCAGCGTTTGGTGTCGTCCTCGTCAGAGCTGTTGTCCTGGAAGCCGGGGGGCGGTGCGGCAATGGGGAGAAGGGCTGTGGTCTCATCGTCCTCTTCATCGCTCCCTGGAGGGGGCAGGGAGGTCAGGTCCACCGTGTCCTGTGCGGGGCCGGGGTTGCTGCCTCGGCGAGGGCCCGCCTGCCGGCGCTTGACCTTGCAGGAGTCACAGTACAGCTGCTGCGGCTGGCTGCCCTGTTCACTGTCCAGGGTGTGCGCCCTGCCTCGGTTGGTCCAGCGCTCCTGCTCTGGGCTGTGGGGCTCGCAGTCTTGGAGGGGCAGTCCATGGCAGTCTTGCCCGGAGCTCTCTGGGGTGGGGTCCGACTTGGTCCGGGGCCGGGACTCCTCAAAGAGGATCAGGTTTTCATCGACGTCCGTCCCACCCCTGTGCTCCTTCTTGTGTTCCCGCAGGTGCAGGTAGCAAAAGCTGAGGAGCTCCGAGCCCAGGGGATCTGAGGGACCGCCCCCTCTGGGGCTGGGGGGAGAGCCTCCCAGGAGCCTGCTCTCCTTCTTAGCCAGGTGTGCTGCCGCTGCCGGGGGCTGATGGCCGAGGACCAGGCTGCTGTCTGGAGCAAAACACACACTGGCTGTTAAAACGTGCACGTCCGCCCCGGCTCCCGAGGAGGCAGAGGAAGAACCTGGTGCCTGGCCACTTGGCGGGAGGGCCAGCCGGGGGCCCTGTGAGCTGGAGGAGGAAGGGGGGGCTCTTTCCCCTCTGCTCCTCACCCCCTCCCAAGGCACTCCTCCCACATGGCTTACGTGGCCAGAGGGGTTTTTTCTGCCCCCTGTATTGCCCAGGCTCTCTCGACTGGTCACCAAGAGGCACAGAAGGAGACTCCCCTCCCCCATGAGCACCAACTGAGCGCAAGGCATGCCCCCCTCCCCGGGTGTGCTGTGAGGGGCCTGGGCAAAGACCCTTCTGGGCTCTCAGTGCAGAGTGACTTCCGGAAAATGTTCCCAGCTCCCTTGCGAGGCCTGATTCCTGCTTCCTGTCTCACCCTCCGTCTCCTCCCAGTGACACTGGGTACCCCTCCCCATCCCCAGTGAGCCCCTAACTGAACAGCTGCAGGCGAAGGAAAGAGCAAGCAAAGGCGGGGGGGGGCGGGAGTGCTGCCCCCTGCACCTCCATTGAGCCGAAACGCTCTGTGGCCAACAGCAGCCTGGTGAGGGGACCCCCGTGGCCGAGAGGTTCCTAGTGGGCTGGTGCTGCTGCCTACGGAGCCCCCTGGGGGAAAGGCCCACCACTGGAGCCCCCATGTCGAGGGACCACATGGGGATATCTGACCAGGGGGCACAAATCTCAAGAGGATGAAACGCACCTGCCTTGGTCAGTGGGAACGGTGGTGGCTGGCTGGCGTGTCGGGAAAGGATCATGCGCTTCGAGTCCACCAGGAGGCGGCAGTAGCCAGCAATGAGGCAGGTGAAGTTGGTGGCCTCCGGCCATTCCATCAGCAGCACCAGAGGCTGGGAAGGGAAGGGAGGCCGGAGGGTCAGGTCAGGCTCCGCAGGGGCCCTGCCCTGGGCTCCTGCTCCCATGGCTGGGCCTACCTTGGCGTCCAGGATGCTGGTCTCCACCCGGGCCACTCCCTGGTTCTCCCTGAAGAGCTGAATCTTGCTGACTTTGCTGAACTCGGACAGCACGGTGGTCAGGTTCGTCTTCAGGTCAATGACGTGGCTGATGCCGTGGCGGGGCCCCACCAGGAGGGTGGTGGCTGGCTGCTTCTCATCCTGTGCGGGGCGATGTGCCAGTCAGGCCTGGGGGGGGGGGTTTTCCGGCCACGGCACCCTCCCCTCCCTCACATGCCAGCATTACTGTACCAGCCCGACGGTGCTGAAGAGGACGGCCGCAAAGGTGGGCAGCTCGTTCAGGATGCGCAGGTAATGGAGCTTCGCTTGGGTGGTGGTGATCTGGGGGGAGACAATGGCGCCCTTCTCCGTCAAGGGGCCACGATCCCCTCGGGAACCATTCTGCCTTGGCCACCCCGCGGGGCAAGGGGGGGATTGGAGGAGTCCAGCTCTAGCAGGAGGCTCCCTTGGCTTGACTGCTGCACTGGATTCGGCTCTGGGGCAGCAAGGGAGCTGTTTCTGAGCCCCAAACGCCCGCATGGGGGGCTTGTGACCCTTTCCCTCGTTCAGCCAGGAGGGGCCCTCTCCGAGGCCGGCCTGTTGCCGAGGGCACGGGGGGGGCACCTTCTTTCCCGTGCCTGGCGCTGGGCTTCCACCTGCGGATGGGGGGGGGGTCGGCCAGCTGCTTTGTCCTGCCAGCCACAGCCCCCTGGGGTGGAGCCGGGAGAGGTTTTTCCCAGGAGAATAATCTGGCTTTGGACTCTGCGTCGGGGGCCTCAAACTCCCAGCTGCGGCCCTCGGGACAATAGTCTGGGGCCGCCACCTCAATATCAAAGTTTAATGTCAGTGCGGCCCGAGTTTGACACGAGTGGCACTTTCCAGTGTTGTGTGTGGAAGTGAACGTGGCTTCTTCCGTCGTCTGTATCTGCTGCACTTGGCTCCACTTTGCACAAGTTCAGAGGAGCAAAGAGGCTTTTCGCTCCCAGGCTGTTGAGCGCCATCTGGGCCGGGGGGTGTTTGATCGTGGTGATTTCTCTGCCCCTCCCTTGGGCAGCCCCCTGGGCCCAGCAGCCCTCCCGGCCCCCCGGCCCCCCTGTCTTGCCTTGGTGCCCCAGGGGGGCTGGTTCTGATGGGCCTTCAGCTGCTGAGAGAGGGTCTTCCGAAGGCTCTTGTCTTTGATGCCTTGCAACAGTGAGGGGGGCAGGAAAGGCTCCAGCCCCCATTCCTTCCTAGCAGGAGGGAGAGAGGGCTGGCGAGGGGGGCCAGGCGGGGGTCCCTCCTCCTCCCCCCCGCCCTCCAGGGGCCCCTGGGCTTGTGTGGGGATAGGCAGAGGGCGTGTGGCCTCTGACCAGGGAGGCGGAGGGGGGCCAGAGGGTCAGGGAAGGGGAGGGGGGGCCGAGGGGGCCGAGGGCCTTGTTGGGGCGTCACCACGAAGGCCAGCTGAGTGTGTGTGTGTGTGTGGAGGGGGGGATTGCTGCGCTTTTGTCCGCTGGACTCACTCCACGTTCTTGAGGGAGACCTTCTGGCTGGGCCGTGTTGCCGACACGGTGATGTAAATGTGCAGGGCAGTCAGGCCGAGCAGCACTTCCGGCTTGGGCTCCATCCCAAATCGCTCCCTGATCACATCGTTGCGGCTCTGGGGAAAAGGAGGGGAGCCAGGTTGCCCAGGAGACCGGCTGCCCAGCATGCCCCCCCCCTGAAGTCTCGGCAGCCCCTCCAGCAGGGCTCTGGGGCCCCTCCACTGGGCAGCTGCAGAGCCCCCTGGGCCAAGGCAGAAGGGGGGCCGGCAAGGGCCCCGACCCCACGCTCACCTGGATGTACAGGTACTCAAAGGCAGCCGGGTCCCTCCGCAGCAGCTCCAGAGGGTCCTTGGGGAAGAAGCTGACCCGGAAGAGGCATCGCATCCCCTGGTAGTGGGTCCTCTGCACCACCTGTTGGGAAGCAGGAGGGAGACCCCCCTCCCCCGGTGACCCTGGGCCCCTGTGCAGCCTGCCCGGAGGGGAGGGGGCTCGCCTTTTCCAAGAAGGGTGGAGGGCCCAGGAGGGCATGCTCTTGCCCCCTCCAAGCCCCCTGCTTACTCCCCAGGCAAGACTCCTGCGTAGCCCCCCAGGGCTGGGACTGCCCCCCCCCCTGGTGTCTGCAGAAGGCAAGTGGGGCTCTGGTGGCCAGAGAACTGCTCCCTGGTTCAAGCTTGGGGGTCTCTCCCCGGGAAGCTCCTCCCCCCACCCCCATCGACCCTACAGGGAATGAAGCCCCGCCTCCTCCCTTGGCAGCTCCAGGTGTGTGTGTTTGGCCTTTGTGGCTTCCGGCCTCACTAGTCTGGCTGCTCCTCTGCTGTGCCCCCCCCCCGATTCCTCAGCATCTGCCTTGCCTTGTGGGCCAGAACTGGGCCCCCTATTCCTGGTGCGGTTGGCCATCTCGGCAGCACCCCACCTCTGCTGGTGCAGCCTGGCCCCACCCTGGCTCTTTGGGCAGCTAAATACACGGCTGGCTGGCACCATAGCACGGAGCCCTGAGCCGCTCTTCCGAGGTGTAAGCACACACACACACACCGCTTTGTGTTATCTACAGCCCTTTTGTGCCCCCCTCCCCAGGCAATCCATGCCAGGAGCAGAGCAGACAGGCCCAGCCCCTGCAGAAGCAGAGCGACTGAGGCTGGGGGGGGGGCTTACGTGGGCCAGGGGCTGCTTGTCCTGCAGGAGAAGGAACTTGTGGCTCTGTTCGGGGCTGGAGTACTCCAGGACCAGGGAGAAGTGCTCGATCTGCCGCAGGGACAGCCGATCCTGCAAGGTCGTCATCACATCCTGGCCGGAGAGGGCGAGGGGGGCTTCAGTGCCCGGAGGCTTCTTCAACCCCCCCTCCCAGGAAGGCCCAGACGGGGTGGGGAATGAAAGGGAGGAGGCCAGGCCCCACTTCTTCTCTCCCCAACGAGGAAAGCCTGGTGGGCTGCCTGGCTCCTGCTGCAGGGCCCTACCTTGACCGTGGTCCGGCCATCGAAGGTGAAGGACTTGATCTGCCCGTTCTCAAGGAAAACCTTCAGCACGTTTGGAATCAGGAGGAGGGCTTCCTTCCTCAGCATCTCCTTGGGGGGGGACGAGGGGCAGGGAGGAGAAGGGGGGAAGAGACCGCCTCAGCTGCCGTGTGAGGGGACCCCGCAGGAACAGCCAAACCGCCCCCCCGACACACGCGCAGACACGCACACGATCTCCAGGGCTGCCCTCAGCTGGGCCGGCAGAGGCCTCCCTGTCTCTGGGTGTGGGGAGGGTCAGCCGGCTGGACCAGAAGAGCTGCAGCCGTGACCGTCCACATAAATGGAAGCGGCTGCCCCAGAAACAGCCAGCGCCCCCCCCCCCCCGCTTCCATGCCAAATTGAGAGAGCAGGCCTGGTCTCCATTATTTCAAGGGGGCCTTTCCCGCCCCACATCGGAACTTCTGGGTGTGGGGCTGGTGCATAGCGCATGCTCTGGGCGCTTGCTGGGTCAGTTGGAAGGGGGACCCTAGGGGAGCTCCTTCCCCAACAGGGCCACCGGGAGGGGGGGACACCAGCAGAGCCTTCTCGGGAGCTGCGCGGAATCCCCTGGGGAGGCACTCACGGGATCCGTCTCGCCAATGGTGACGTGTTCCGAAAAGCGAACCTTCACCGGATTGGAACGCAGTTTGGCTTTTTTGGCTGCACTGATAAAGGCCGATTTGGGGGACTGCAAAGAGAAGCCGTGTCAGATGAGCTCTGCCCAGCCGGACCCTCGTCCTTCCCGTCCTCCCTCCGGCTTTGCAGGCTCAGCGCCAGCTTGGCTCCCTCCCTCCCCCTGAGACACGGCCTCTGGAGGGGGAAGGTGCTGGCTGCCCGGAGCCACCTCCCTCGTGCCGGCCTTCCTCCGCTTGGGCGGCTTCCCTGCTGCTAGGCTGGTGGTCAAGGGCCAGCCATTCTCTCCCCCTTCCGCTCCCAGAGCGAAGGAGCCCAGAGGCGGCAGGAGGAGGCCCGGGGCCTCCTGGGGATGATGCCGCCATCCAGTTTATCAACGGGGAAGAGGAGCCTGGCCCCAGAGCAGCCGCATCACCGCCGGCTTGGCCTTTGCGATGGCCCTTGCAGGCGCACCACCGCCACAGGAGCCGAGATCAGTGGGGGCGGCTAATCCTTGAAAAGAGAGCGTGTTTGCCTTTGATGGCCTGTCCATATTTTGGCTTGGGAGCAGTAGCACATTCAGACAGCCCAATAAGGCAACGGGGCCCAAGTGGGGTTGGGAAGCCTGTGGTCCAGCCTTTTCTGGGGGGGGGGGGGGCAGCCATTTCTTTGCATGTGACGTGAACAAGAGTCGCTGGCATGAAGGTGGCACCCCTCCCACCCCAAGGTTTGGCCCCCACCTGATGAGTCTGTAGCACCGTCAGGACCAGGGCCTCCTTGGCACCCCTGCAATGAGAAGGGAGGGGCAGGCGCTTTCAAGAGGGTCAGTCGGCTGTCCCCTGCCGCCCCCCACCCCAACAGAGTCATGCAGAACCCCCCAGCAGCCAATTCTGGGGGGGTTAAGGCAGTCCCCACCCACCCCCGTTGCAGTGCAGGCTCTCCAAGGCTGCCCAAGGGGGTCTCCGAGGGTCTTTCTCCCCTTACGCTCTGGCCTCCCGCTCTTACCTGACCAGCTCTATAACTCTCTCCCTGGGGGCGTCACTGACGTCCTCGTGATTTATGGCCACAATCTGGTCACCTGCCAACAGCTTATCCTCCGATGGCCCTCCTGCCAAAGAAGGGGTCATCGCTGTCAGCCGGGGCAGCCCCTCCCTCCCCTGCTGGTGGCCCCCCCGCCTGGCTTCACTCTCTCCCCTGTGCCGCCTGCCCCTCCTCTGCCGCTGGGGCCCCTGGGGCCAGACTGCCCTTACCATCGAGGGTGGGGGGTTGACCCGAGTTTTCTCTCGTGAAAAGCAGCTGTTTTGGTCTTGACGTGAGTTGAGAAGGGTCAAAATGGCCTGTTTTGAGGTGTTGCACTTCCCCCCTTTGCCCTGTTCCTGCTTACGGCTTTGGCAAAGGGGCAGGTGGGTCCTGGCATAGCTGCTGCCCCCCCATGAACAGAGCCCCCCTCCTGTGCCCAACTCCTCGTATGTGCGACCTTCACTGGCCCCACTCGTCGGGGCATTTCCCACCGCACCTGAGGTCACTGAGCGAACTACCACCGGCCTCTCACTTCCGGCCACAAAGCCGAATCCATAGATGGGATGACGCTGGACTTTCACCTGTCGGACGGCCTCTGCAGGCGACTGGCCACATTCCATATCATCCCAGCAGTGCTTGGCCTGCGTCACATGCCTGGGCGTGCGGAGAGACAAAACGAGAGGGGGGGAGCGGCTGGCCCCCTCCGCTCTTCTTCAAGGCCTGCACGGGGGGTGGGGTGGACCACCAGGTCCTCTTTCCCTTCCCGAGTATGAAGAAATGGAAGGGGAGCAACGGGCATTACGCTGATCTGAGGTATTGCGAAAGCTTGCACAATTAGTATCTATGGTTAGAGTTCTATGCAAACAGAAAGTCCCCGTAGCCAGGAAGGAAGCTGGACGGAGACCCTACTAGCAAGCAGGCCACTCGGATCTCTACTACGGGGAGACCAGGTTGCTGGGTGCCAGCCCTGTGGACGAGTGCTGGCAGTTTGGTGACAAATCCCAAGGAAGATTCCTGCAATGTTACACTCTAGGACCCCCCTAAGAGAGAGACAGCAGCACCTGCCCCCCGGGCGCCAGGCCAAGGAGTCGTGGCCAAGTCCCCTGGGCAGGGCTCTGGGTGAGAGTGACTTTGGGGCTGTTGTTTTGCCCCAGCTCAGGCAGCAGGCGGAGCAAAACGGCTCAGCCCCCCTGCAAATAAATAGGGCTGTGATGCCACCACAAGTGGCACAGATGTGCTGCAGGTGTGTGCCAGCCTGTGGGCGATGGGTTTGTGGCCCTTTCCCTCAGTAGGCTCAGATGGATTGTTTTCCCCCAATGACTTCTGGCCTCCTGGATTGTCTCTGACCGCCCAATCCAGGTGAAAGTCCCATTGTGGGATGCTGCCCTTATTCAGGTGGAGTGGACTTTCCTGACCACGCGCCCTGTTGCCAGCGGGAGACGCAGGAGGGAGACCCACAAGAGCAAGAAAGTGAGCCCCCTGTTGTGATGTGGTGGACAACCCTGGCTGACCCGGTCAATTGCCTGGACCAAATGCAAGCAGCCCAGGCGGTGGGGAGACTGGCTTTAATCGAGGCTTCAGCAGGTGGTTTCTGGACCAACTGGTTTCGTGGAACTGGTCCTCAGGTGGCCTGTTTCCTAGGAGGAGGGAAATCCCACAAGGGGGGGATGCATTGTTCCAGGACCAGCCAAAAATAGACCAGAGGGCATTTTCTGGAAACAGAATAGAAGTCCCCCCCCATTGGAGGCCCCCCGAGTTTCCCCCTGCCTTGCCTGGACCAAGCCCACCCACGTTGTGGAGCCTCCTTGTCCAGGAACAGAGCAAGGTGCCAGGGCCGAAACTGAAAGCCAGGAATTGAAAGCAGGAAGCGCCTGCGCCCGGCTGGCTCAAGAACAGGCCGCCCGAATGGCGTCCCAGCTGTTCCAGGCACGGAAATGTCCTCCCTGCCTCTCCCGGAAGACTTTCCCACTCGGCCTCTGCTGCCCCCTTGTGGTTGGATGCAGCCAAGGAATTCTGTCTCGGCAACCCCGGCTCCTCCCCATCGGTCTGGGAGGGAGAAGCTGCTTCCGAGGGCCCCCCTTGAGGCAGGCACCGCCAAACCCTGCGTTCATAGCAGGAGGCCAGGGGACTGCCCCACTGCTCCCCCCCCAAGGAACCTGCCTGAGCCTGGACCCCCAGCAGCCTCCTCTGGCCAGGAGATACTCACTGTCGGCCTCCAGCAGCCCAGAGCAGGGACAGCTTGCTCCGGCCTGCTTGCTGCTGCCTCCTTCGCTTGTCCCTGGCGATGGCGGCGCCTGTGGGAAGAGCGAGGGGGCTCTGAGCTCTCGAGCCTTCGCAGTCCAGCCCCATCTGTGACCGGAATCTTAAGGAGCCGCCTGGCTCAGCCCCAGGACCTGGCGGGGGCCAAAGAGCCAGCGAGGGAGGAACCCTGGCGAGGGCCAAGCAGCTGCTGGCCGGTCCTTCCCCAGCAGAGCTGCCCCAGGGAAGCGGCTTCCTTCCCCCTCCCACCCCCCCACCCCCCGGGACCTCCTGGGGAAGGACGGAGACCCGCAGAGCTCAGGAGAGAAGCAGGCTCAGAGGGAGGGAACTCAACGCCCAGGAGAGGAGGGCAAGGAGCACTTGGCCACCAGAGGTGGGGGAGAGAGTTTGTTTAAAGCAGGCCCTGCACTTTTTATGGATTTGACTTGACTTGACTTGGATGCCACCCAATCCTATGGGACGCAGGGCGGCTTGCAACAATATGAAATGAAAGTCAAGTGTTAAATGCTGAAAACAATAACAACAATTCATATGCCCCTCCCAAGGGACTTTGGGCGGCTTACAGCCAAATGGTTTTGCAGGACAAAAGAGGTTTAGAGACAGGCAGTTGAGTAGGACTGCTAGCAACCCCTTGCACAGGACACAATAGATGAGTGAGTGGGTAAGTAAGCCCCCCTCCGCCTCATGGAAGACCCCACAGGAGCCTTGGACAGGAGCTGGTGAGAGGCGGTGGGGACAGGGGGGCTCAAAGCCTGCGGTGCTGGCCAGGGTGCTGAAAATGCTCAACCTCGGGGAGGAGGCCGCTCTGCTCGGCTGAGAGCAAAGGGACGTTGCCTGCTCTGAACTGGCAGCAGGTGGGGCCAGGCTCAGTCTGTGGCGGCCGGGAGCACCGTGCGCATGGGGAGAGCATCCCTCCACATGGTGGGCAGCCAATCAATCCCCCTCCCAGTGCCACCCCAGGGGGCTTCATAGGGGCAGCTTCTGAGCCCCCGGTTCCCATAAGAGGGAGATGGGTGGCATGGTAATTTATTAATTTTTAAAATTAAAATTGTTTTTAAAAATTAATACTTTTTATTAAAAATAAATGAAAATAAATATAGCTAATGGGACTTGGGGGAAAGGGTAGTGCTGGTTCAGTGGGCCTGGGTGGGCTGGGTTCATCCAAAACATGCTTGTTTATTTGTTTATTTCTTGAATTTATATTGCAGCCTATTCACACTTGGTACAAGACCCCTTAAAATCTGCACCTATCCTAATTAATGAAATAAATAAATTTGGAGAGATTGCTGGATTAAAAATTAATAGAGAAAAAACAAAAATGATAACAAAAAATATGACAAAAAAGCAGATATCAAAATTAGAAGAATCCACTAAAATAAAAACTGCCAAAAAAGTTAAATACTTAGGATTATGGATTACCGCAAATTGCAGCACTATCAAGAAAGACAATTACGATAAACTAATCAATGAAACGGACAAAGATTTTTGCAGATGGTCGAAACTCCCACTCTCTATAATGGGGAAAATTGCTGTAATTAAAAGTAATATACTTCCTAGATTTCTATACCTTTTCCAAACTGCACCCATTAAACTAAATAGGACCTTTTTCAAAAACTTACACACAAAAATTCGCAAATTCATATGGACAAAAAAAAAGGCCAGGATAAAACTTAAGGACCTACAAGACCATAGGTCAAGGGGTGGTTTTGGATTACCAAACATGGAACTATACTACCATGCCTCAATTGTAAACCTACTGAAAGAATGGATAATACTTAAAAATTCTAGAATATTAACACTTGAAGGCTATGACCTTCAATCCGGATGGCACAAGTTTCTGATGACAGACATAGATAAAATACCAACATATTTCAGATCACACTACATCCGAAAAACCTTAATTAACACCTGGCACTTCATTAAAAAAAACCACTACCTCTGCATCCCAAAATGGATTTCACCAACAGAAGCCATTATATACCCGAATGCATTAACCCCTGATAAAATTATAACATACGACCAACTACTAAACGAAAATAATGAGCTAATTCCTAAGCAAAAACTCATGGAAAAAGGTATTAAAGTAGATTGGTTACACTACCTACAAATAAAATCAAAATATAATGAAGATAAGAACAAATCAGACTTCCAAAAAAATAACCCCCTCGATAAAATAATTTTTGGTCCACAAAAAAAGCAAATATCAAATATATACAATATCCTCCTTCAACACGATACTGTTGAAGAAATAGTTAAAGGATCTATGATAGCGTGGTCACAAAACTTTGGGTACACAATTTATTTAAACGAATGGGAAAAAATTTGGACTGCTAACTATAAACTAACGATGGCAACCTCATATAAGGAAAACCATTATAAAATGTTCTACAGATGGCACTTGCCACCTGCTAGACTTGCAAAAATGTATCCAAATCTATCACCATTATGTTGGAAATGCAGAGAAAAACCAGGTACATATTACCACATCTGGTGGACATGTGAAACCACCCAAAAATATTGGGAAAAAATTAAAACTATACTAGAACAAATTACCTCTCAGACTATCCATGCGAAACCCGAACTATTTCTACTAGGAATCACAAGACAAAATTTTAGTAAAGAAAACAGATATATTATAATCCATATTATTACAGCCGCACGGATTTTATATGCACAATTTTGGAAGCAAGAAAAAACCCCAACTACTCTATCACTCTTGATTAAAATAATGGAATGCGCAGAAATGTCCAAACTAACAATGGAACTGCAAAACAAGGATGAGACAGATTTCTACAAAGCTTGGGATAAATGGTACCTCTGGTTAAAAAAAAGGAATTATCTAAAAATTACCCATCAAGAAAAATATCCAACAAAAACAACTTGAAAAAATAGCAATTTACATCACAAAACATAACATCAAACTGAAACAACAAACTGTAAACATCGATCGACACAAACTCCAACTTTACAAAGAAAATAAACCCCTAAATGAATTATATATATTGGCACTAAAAACTACATTCAAAACATATCAATAAAGCCTTAGGGTAAAACACACCAACTACGAGCTCAAACTACAGGCCGCAAATCATGAAAGACCCAGCTCTAACGCTGGTTTTCGCCCATCTAACCCCCCCTCCTTCTTCTCCCTACCCTCCTTCCTTCTATATCTACTTCCATCCCTTCACAACCCCCTTCTCCCACCCCCCAATTACTACATAAGTAGAGTGTAAAAAATGTACAATATGCATATCTCTTTTGTCTTTCTGTATCTGGTTTTTATTGTATATATTTAATAAATTTATTTTCAGAAAAAAAAAAAAAAAAAGAAAAGAGAGCGTGTTTGCCTTTGATGGCCTGTCCATATTTTGGCTTGGGAGCAGTAGCACATTCAGACAGCCCAATAAGGCAACGGGGCCCAAGTGGGGTTGGGAAGCCTGTGGTCCAGCCTTTTCTGGGGGGGGGGGGGCAGCCATTTCTTTGCATGTGACGTGAACAAGAGTCGCTGGCATGAAGGTGGCACCCCTCCCACCCCAAGGTTTGGCCCCCACCTGATGAGTCTGTAGCACCGTCAGGACCAGGGCCTCCTTGGCACCCCTGCAATGAGAAGGGAGGGGCAGGCGCTTTCAAGAGGGTCAGTCGGCTGTCCCCTGCCGCCCCCCACCCCAACAGAGTCATGCAGAACCCCCCAGCAGCCAATTCTGGGGGGGTTAAGGCAGTCCCCACCCACCCCCGTTGCAGTGCAGGCTCTCCAAGGCTGCCCAAGGGGGTCTCCGAGGGTCTTTCTCCCCTTACGCTCTGGCCTCCCGCTCTTACCTGACCAGCTCTATAACTCTCTCCCTGGGGGCGTCACTGACGTCCTCGTGATTTATGGCCACAATCTGGTCACCTGCCAACAGCTTATCCTCCGATGGCCCTCCTGCCAAAGAAGGGGTCATCGCTGTCAGCCGGGGCAGCCCCTCCCTCCCCTGCTGGTGGCCCCCCCGCCTGGCTTCACTCTCTCCCCTGTGCCGCCTGCCCCTCCTCTGCCGCTGGGGCCCCTGGGGCCAGACTGCCCTTACCATCGAGGGTGGGGGGTTGACCCGAGTTTTCTCTCGTGAAAAGCAGCTGTTTTGGTCTTGACGTGAGTTGAGAAGGGTCAAAATGGCCTGTTTTGAGGTGTTGCACTTCCCCCCTTTGCCCTGTTCCTGCTTACGGCTTTGGCAAAGGGGCAGGTGGGTCCTGGCATAGCTGCTGCCCCCCCATGAACAGAGCCCCCCTCCTGTGCCCAACTCCTCGTATGTGCGACCTTCACTGGCCCCACTCGTCGGGGCATTTCCCACCGCACCTGAGGTCACTGAGCGAACTACCACCGGCCTCTCACTTCCGGCCACAAAGCCGAATCCATAGATGGGATGACGCTGGACTTTCACCTGTCGGACGGCCTCTGCAGGCGACTGGCCACATTCCATATCATCCCAGCAGTGCTTGGCCTGCGTCACATGCCTGGGCGTGCGGAGAGACAAAACGAGAGGGGGGGAGCGGCTGGCCCCCTCCGCTCTTCTTCAAGGCCTGCACGGGGGGTGGGGTGGACCACCAGGTCCTCTTTCCCTTCCCGAGTATGAAGAAATGGAAGGGGAGCAACGGGCATTACGCTGATCTGAGGTATTGCGAAAGCTTGCACAATTAGTATCTATGGTTAGAGTTCTATGCAAACAGAAAGTCCCCGTAGCCAGGAAGGAAGCTGGACGGAGACCCTACTAGCAAGCAGGCCACTCGGATCTCTACTACGGGGAGACCAGGTTGCTGGGTGCCAGCCCTGTGGACGAGTGCTGGCAGTTTGGTGACAAATCCCAAGGAAGATTCCTGCAATGTTACACTCTAGGACCCCCCTAAGAGAGAGACAGCAGCACCTGCCCCCCGGGCGCCAGGCCAAGGAGTCGTGGCCAAGTCCCCTGGGCAGGGCTCTGGGTGAGAGTGACTTTGGGGCTGTTGTTTTGCCCCAGCTCAGGCAGCAGGCGGAGCAAAACGGCTCAGCCCCCCTGCAAATAAATAGGGCTGTGATGCCACCACAAGTGGCACAGATGTGCTGCAGGTGTGTGCCAGCCTGTGGGCGATGGGTTTGTGGCCCTTTCCCTCAGTAGGCTCAGATGGATTGTTTTCCCCCAATGACTTCTGGCCTCCTGGATTGTCTCTGACCGCCCAATCCAGGTGAAAGTCCCATTGTGGGATGCTGCCCTTATTCAGGTGGAGTGGACTTTCCTGACCACGCGCCCTGTTGCCAGCGGGAGACGCAGGAGGGAGACCCACAAGAGCAAGAAAGTGAGCCCCCTGTTGTGATGTGGTGGACAACCCTGGCTGACCCGGTCAATTGCCTGGACCAAATGCAAGCAGCCCAGGCGGTGGGGAGACTGGCTTTAATCGAGGCTTCAGCAGGTGGTTTCTGGACCAACTGGTTTCGTGGAACTGGTCCTCAGGTGGCCTGTTTCCTAGGAGGAGGGAAATCCCACAAGGGGGGGATGCATTGTTCCAGGACCAGCCAAAAATAGACCAGAGGGCATTTTCTGGAAACAGAATAGAAGTCCCCCCCCATTGGAGGCCCCCCGAGTTTCCCCCTGCCTTGCCTGGACCAAGCCCACCCACGTTGTGGAGCCTCCTTGTCCAGGAACAGAGCAAGGTGCCAGGGCCGAAACTGAAAGCCAGGAATTGAAAGCAGGAAGCGCCTGCGCCCGGCTGGCTCAAGAACAGGCCGCCCGAATGGCGTCCCAGCTGTTCCAGGCACGGAAATGTCCTCCCTGCCTCTCCCGGAAGACTTTCCCACTCGGCCTCTGCTGCCCCCTTGTGGTTGGATGCAGCCAAGGAATTCTGTCTCGGCAACCCCGGCTCCTCCCCATCGGTCTGGGAGGGAGAAGCTGCTTCCGAGGGCCCCCCTTGAGGCAGGCACCGCCAAACCCTGCGTTCATAGCAGGAGGCCAGGGGACTGCCCCACTGCTCCCCCCCCAAGGAACCTGCCTGAGCCTGGACCCCCAGCAGCCTCCTCTGGCCAGGAGATACTCACTGTCGGCCTCCAGCAGCCCAGAGCAGGGACAGCTTGCTCCGGCCTGCTTGCTGCTGCCTCCTTCGCTTGTCCCTGGCGATGGCGGCGCCTGTGGGAAGAGCGAGGGGGCTCTGAGCTCTCGAGCCTTCGCAGTCCAGCCCCATCTGTGACCGGAATCTTAAGGAGCCGCCTGGCTCAGCCCCAGGACCTGGCGGGGGCCAAAGAGCCAGCGAGGGAGGAACCCTGGCGAGGGCCAAGCAGCTGCTGGCCGGTCCTTCCCCAGCAGAGCTGCCCCAGGGAAGCGGCTTCCTTCCCCCTCCCACCCCCCCACCCCCCGGGACCTCCTGGGGAAGGACGGAGACCCGCAGAGCTCAGGAGAGAAGCAGGCTCAGAGGGAGGGAACTCAACGCCCAGGAGAGGAGGGCAAGGAGCACTTGGCCACCAGAGGTGGGGGAGAGAGTTTGTTTAAAGCAGGCCCTGCACTTTTTATGGATTTGACTTGACTTGACTTGGATGCCACCCAATCCTATGGGACGCAGGGCGGCTTGCAACAATATGAAATGAAAGTCAAGTGTTAAATGCTGAAAACAATAACAACAATTCATATGCCCCTCCCAAGGGACTTTGGGCGGCTTACAGCCAAATGGTTTTGCAGGACAAAAGAGGTTTAGAGACAGGCAGTTGAGTAGGACTGCTAGCAACCCCTTGCACAGGACACAATAGATGAGTGAGTGGGTAAGTAAGCCCCCCTCCGCCTCATGGAAGACCCCACAGGAGCCTTGGACAGGAGCTGGTGAGAGGCGGTGGGGACAGGGGGGCTCAAAGCCTGCGGTGCTGGCCAGGGTGCTGAAAATGCTCAACCTCGGGGAGGAGGCCGCTCTGCTCGGCTGAGAGCAAAGGGACGTTGCCTGCTCTGAACTGGCAGCAGGTGGGGCCAGGCTCAGTCTGTGGCGGCCGGGAGCACCGTGCGCATGGGGAGAGCATCCCTCCACATGGTGGGCAGCCAATCAATCCCCCTCCCAGTGCCACCCCAGGGGGCTTCATAGGGGCAGCTTCTGAGCCCCCGGTTCCCATAAGAGGGAGATGGGTGGCATGGTAATTTATTAATTTTTAAAATTAAAATTGTTTTTAAAAATTAATACTTTTTATTAAAAATAAATGAAAATAAATATAGCTAATGGGACTTGGGGGAAAGGGTAGTGCTGGTTCAGTGGGCCTGGGTGGGCTGGGTTCATCCAAAACATGCTTGTTTATTTGTTTATTTCTTGAATTTATATTGCAGCCTATTCACACTTGGTGGCTCAAGGTGGCTTACAGAATATTACACCTTATTTAAAACCACAATAATAAAAAAGAAAAAATAAATTAATATAATAAAATAAGATCTCCACCCCATGCCCAGTCAACGAAGCGGTGGAAGTGATGTGCCGGTGTCTGGAGGCTGTTGGGGCCTGGATGGGTGTCAACAGACTCAAGCTCAACCCGGATAAGACGGAGTGGTTGTGGGTTTTGCCTCCCAAGGACAATCCCACCTGTCCGTCCATTACCCTGGGGGGGAATTACTGACCCCCTCAGAGAGGGTCCGCAACTTGGGCGTCCTCCTCGATCCACAGCTCACATTAGAGAACCATCTTTCAGCTGTGGCGAGGGGGGCGTTTGCCCAGGTTCGCCTGGTGCACCAGTTGCGGCCCTATCTGGACCGGGACTCATTGCTCACAGTCACTCATGCCCTCGTCACCTCGAGGTTCGACTACTGTAATGCTCTCTACATGGGGCTACCTTTGAAAAGTGTTCGGAAACTTCAGATCGTGCAGAATGCAGCTGCGAGAGCAGTCATGGGCCTACCCAGGTATGCCCATGTTTCACCATCACTCCGCAGTCTGCATTGGCTGCCGATCAGTTTCTGATCACAATTCAAAGTGTTGGTTATGACCTTTAAAGCCCTTCATGGCACTGGACCAGAATATCTCCGAGACCGCCTTCTGTCGCACGAATCCCAGCGACCGATTAGGTCCCACAGAGTGGGCCTCCTCCGGGTCCCGTCAACTAAACAATGTCGGTTGGCGGGCCCCAGGGGGAGAGCCTTCTCTGTGGCGGCACCGACTCTCTGGAACCAACTCCCCCCGGAGATCAGAACTGCCCCTACTCTTCCTGCCTTCCGTAAACTCCTCAAAACCCACCTTTGCCGTCAGGCATGGGGAAACTAAACATCTTCCCCTGGGCACGTTGAATTTATATATGGTATGCTTGTGTGTGTGTATGTTAGTATAGGGGTTTTTCTTAAATTTATAATATTTTAATTAATTGGATTAATGTATTGGATTGTCTTTTCACTTGTTGTGAGCCGCCCCGAGTTTTCGGAGAGGGGCGGCATACAAATCCAAATAATAAATAAATAAAAAATAAGATCACACACACCCCTGTGCCCCAGCAACAGCCCATCACTTAAGACATTTAATGGGCTCCATCCCACTCTCGGTTCTCCAGGCCCACTGGCAGAACCAGGAATTCTGCTCCAGAGAGAGGAAGCCACCACAGAGAAGACCCTTCTGGGTCCCACCAGGTGTATCTCCCTCAGAGATGGGACCCGCAACATTCCCTGGCTCCCCATTCTGATGGATCAGGTAGATGTGGCCAGAAAAGGAGAGTCCCTCAGATAACCTGGTCCTAAGCCATGAAGGGCTTTAAAGGTGACAACCAGCACTTTGAATTGCACCCAGAAACAAATTGTCAGCTAATATAATAATAATAATAATAATAATAATAATAATAATAATAATAATAATAATAATAATATATTAGACTTGTATGCCACCCCTCTCTGAAGACTGGGTGGCTCACAACAACAATGAAACAATACAGATACAAATCTAATAATTAAAAACTGTAACTAAAACCCATTACCTTAAAAACAGTCGATACTACACAATCATAACCACACAATGGTCAGAGGTGGAGTACACTAGTTATCCCATGCCTGGCAACATAGATAGGTCTTAAGGGTCTTGCAAAAGGCAAGGAGGGTGGGCGCAGTTTGAATCTCTGGAGAGAATTGATTCCAGAGGGCTGGGGCTGCCACAGAGAAGTCTCTTCCCCTAGGCCCAGCCAGACAACATTGTCGACAGGACCTGGAGAAGGCCAACTCTGTGGGACCTAATCGGCTGCTGGGATTTATGTGGCAGAAGACGGTCCCATAAGTATTCTTGTCCGATGCCATGTAGGGCTTTGTAGGTCATCACCAACACTTTGAATTGTGTTTGGAAACCAATGCAGGCCGCAGAGTGTTGGTGAGACATGGGCATATCTGGGAAAACCCATGACTGCTCGTGTGGCCGCATTCTGCACGATCTGCAGTTTCCGAACACTCTTCAGAGGCAGCCCCATGTAGAGAGCATTGCAGTAGTCGAACTTCGAGGTGATGAGGGCATGAGTGACTGTGAGCAGGGATTCCCTGTCCAAGTAGGGCCGCAACTGGTGCACCAGGGGAACCTGGGCAAACACCCCCCTCACCACAGCTGAAAGATGGTGTTCCAATGTTAGCTGTGGATTGAGGAGGATGCCCAAGTTGCGGACCCTCTCCGAGGTCAATAATTCCCCTCCCCCCAGGGTGATGGACGGACAGATGGGATTGTCCTTGGGAGGCAAAACCCACAGCCACTCCGTCTTATCAGGGTTGAGTTTGAGCCTATTGACACCCATCCAGACCCCAACAGCCTCCAGGCACCGGCACATCACTTCCACAGCTTCGCTGAGTGGAAATGGGGTGGAGATGTACAACTGGATGTCATCAGCATACTGATGACACCTCACCCCATGCCCTTGAAGGATCTGACCCATGGTTTCATGTAGATATTAAATAGCGGGGGGAGAGGACCAACCCCTGAGGAACTCCACAGGGGAGAAACCTAAGGTCGACCTCTAACCCCCCACTAACACCAACCGCAACCGGCCGGAGAGGTAGGAGGAGAACCCCCATAAAACGGTGCCTCCCACTCCCAACCTCTCCAGCCGGTGCAGAAGGATACCATGATCGATAGTATGGAAAGCCGCTGAGAGGTCAAGAAGCACCAGGATAAACCCCTATCCTGGGCCTGACAGAGATTATCCATCAGTGGGACCAAAGCAGTTTCCATGCTGTAGCCGGGCCTGAATCCTGACTGCTGAGGGCCTAGATAATCAGCTTCTTCCAAGGACCACTTCAGCTGGAGTGACACCACCTTCTCAAACAACCTTCCCCATCAAGGGAAGGTTGGAGATTGGACGATAGTTGTTAAGTACGGCTGGGTCCAGGGAAGGCTTATTGAGGAGGGGGCGCACAATGCCTCCTTGTAGGGAGCCGGGAAGGACCACCCCTCAGAGAAGCATTGACAATCTCAATATAAAAATATAAAACATCAATAATAGTACTAAAACCTCTAAGAACAGTTTTAAAATAATATGACAATTAAACCCTGCATACTGTTCATGGCCGGATCTCGCTGGTTACCACCACAGGATCAACGGCCCCAATTCTGTTGGAAAAGCCAAGTCTTTACTGCTTTCCAGAAGGCCCATCGGGTGGGGGTAGTCCAGACCTCAGGAGGTAATGGGTTCCAGAGTGCTGGGGCAGCCACAGAGAAGGCCCTCCCCCACGGACCCATCAGCTGACACCGTTTAGCTGATGGGACCCCAAGAGGTCCAGCTCTGTGGGCCCTTACTGGTCGCCAGGAACTGTGTGGTACAAGGCAGTCTCGAAGGCAGTCTGGCCCTGAGCCATGTGTGGCTTTAAAGGAAATGACCAACACCTTGAACTGCGTCCGGAGACCAATCGGGAGAAAGTGCAGTTTTGGAGGATTGGTGTGATGTGGATGCACCCACAACAACTCGTGCAGCTGCATTCTGGATTAACTGTAGTTTCCAAAAACTCTTCAGGGGTGGCCCTGCATAGAGTGTGTTGCAGTAATCTAACCGTGAGGTGACAAGGGCGTGAGTGGCTGTGAGAAGATCCTCCTGATCCAATTGGTGCACGAGGCGAACCTGTGCAAAGGTGCCACAGAGGTCAAGTGTTGCTCTAATCTTATGGCATGAAGCCAGATTATTCCGTGGGGATCTTACAATTCTCACAATTAGGGCAAAACTAAATGCAGATTCAGAGAAATGGTGAGTGAACATACGTAAAAATCAATAACCATTTGTTATATTTTACATTAGGCTTTTTTACCCATCCCACAGTTAGAAACAGAGACAACACAAATTATTCCTTTTATAAATATATAATGATTTAAGTTATTATAGCCTATAACAGTGATGGTGAACCTTTTTTTCCTCAGGTGCCGAAAGAGCATGAACACACACTATCGCACATGCGCGAGTGCCCACACCCGTAATGCAATGCCTGGGGAGGACAAAAACAGCTCCCCCCCTCCCGGAGGCCCTCTGAGGCCAGAAACGGCCTGTTCCCCAACTTCTGGTGGGCCCAATGGGCTCATGTTTCGCCCTCCCCAGGCCCCAAAGGCTTCCCTGGATCTGGGGGAGGTTAAAAACACCCTCCCCATCCCCTTGGAGGCTCTCTGGAAGCCAAAAACGCCCTCCCAGAGCCTCTGTGCGAGCCAAAGATCAGCTGGCCGTCACATACATGCACATTGGAGCTGAGCGAGGGCAACAGCCCGGGTGCTAGCACATAGAGCTCCACGTGCCACCAGGGGTACCTGTGCCACAGCTTCGCCCTCACTGGCCTATAAATTAATTAAAAGGTGTATTTATAATGCTGGCATTTTATGACCCTGTGCGCTTAATTTGCCTTCAAGGCTGACCGTGCTGCTCTCTGGTGTGTCCTGGGTGGGTCCTTTGCTTTCACCAGGCTTTCAACCTTGGGATCTGAGCCACAGGCTTCCTTGGGGTGACGCAGGGGGTTCTGAAACTTCACCGTCCACCTGAGGGGCGGACTAACCCTTTTCCTGCACCCCCCCCCCCGTGGGCTTCGAAGAAGGGACCCTCCCTGGCGGGGACGCAGGGACCCTCCTTGGCTGCAGCAGTGCTGCTGCAGGTCTGGGCGAGAGGCTGCCAGCCCTCCAGCTGCCTGAGAGGGGCTGCAAATTCTGTGCCAGAGAAACTAGAGGGTGGGCAACGGTGGGGGGGGACCAAAATCCCCATCCCTACAGCAGAGAAATCTGGGGAGACAGCTCAGAGCGGGGGGGGGGGCATAAGCCTGTGGTAAGGTGACCAAACTGTTTATCAATGCAGGGCAAGCTGCATTTCCAGCCCAGCGTTTGGGCCGAGTCCTGCCAGAAGCTGACTCAGTCTGAAAACCATCTTGGCACAGGGGTGCCCCCCGCCCGGGGGCCCTGGTTCCCGGGGGGGGGGGGGCTCAGCAGAGGCGGCTCTGCAGGCAGCTGCCGTCGGGAGGAGAAAGGCTGCAGAGCTCCCATAGGTTGTCACTAGCGAGGTTGTCGGCTGCTTGGAGTCCCACAGGATCGCTTCCCTCCCTGAAGCTGCCCAGCGACAGGCTGGCCCTCCCCCCTCTTCTGGATCCAGCAGTCCACTGGCAGCATGGGGGAGGGGGCTCAGGAGGTGCCACCCCCTCCTTGCCTGCCTCCTTTTGGCCAGCCGCCTGTGCCAGAGCTAAGGACAGGAGAGCAGCGGTCGGGCCCTTCGCAGCCTGAAATAGCCGTGGAGACTCTGGCCAGCAGGGCCTCAGTTGTCCCCCAGGCAGGGCACCCGGGCTGGTGCGCAGAGCCTTCTTTCTGCAGGGGACGGAGGCGCATCCACCGGCGTGGGGGCTCTTGCCTTATCTCCAGAGCTGGAGCAGCTCTTCCACGTCTTTCTAGCCACGGCTCCATTCCCTGTTTTTATTTATTCCACTTATTCTACGTGCGTTAAAAAAACCTGCTTTAGTTCACTAGCTAACAGGGTTGCCTGGAAACGGACTATTCAGTGTGACAAATTCTTGACTGTTAGCAGAATTCAGTTGCTTGAAAATCAGTTCTTTATCAACCCAAGATAATTGGAAAATACTGACAAAATATTTACCCCGTCGATCTGGAGATTTTCATCCTATGGATAAAGAAATCTACAGCTTTCAATGTTATCGACACCCAAATATAATTTCCTATCTATTTGTTCTTCCGTGCAATGCAGTCAAATCCCCTCCTGCTCCCTTTTCCTTAAAAACACACCGTGCTCCAAGACAAGCACAGATTCCTCCGCCTGGTTGTTCTCCAGGACAATGCTGAATGAATGAAATCATATATGAACACTGGTCTGTATGTACAGCCATAGTTTCTGAATACACAGTGCAAAACAGAACATACACCTTACACTGGAGGGCGTCGAGTAAGCAATAAAGGCTACGGGGACGGTGAAGCACAAGTTGGGTTATTTCCCACAAACATCACTCCTCGCAATCGATAGAGAGAGTCCAGTTCCTCCAGGAGAGCAAAATTGGGACATTCATCAGGGTAAATGGGGGTTTTGGTGATGGGCACAAATCTTTATAAATCTTCACCATGGATGGTTTTGAATCACCAAGACAATACTTAACAAAGAGTAAGGGGTTTATAGTAAGTGCTTCTGCACCTTTCTCCAACCTTACAGCAGTGACCATAGAACTGTGAGAAGAAGGCTCTGCAAGTACTGTGGGATAATTCCCACGTCTCTTCATTTAATTGGTCTCTGCTGTGGCTTGCAAGTTTCATTTCAACTCATATTTTAGAGGTTTTAACAGGAGTCATGAATACCCTGGTAGAATGAACATCCGATTAGATGAGGAGGAACAGAAACAATAAGAAGGGAGTAGGAATTATACTGCATTTCCAAAGTATCCAAATCCGTTAAGCAGCTGAAGTGAATGTGGTTGGCAAACTTGATGAATGAATGGAAATTATTTGAGTAAACGTAAGTGAAGAAAGGAATGCACACAATGTTGTTAAAAGTGTGGTTGGTATTTTCCCAAAGCAAATCACAGACTTTTCCAAGAGTTGAAACAGGAGGGTGAGGAATTTTACTTCTAAGGCTCCGTTTGGGGCCCGTTTTCCTAAAGATTTCTTGGGGAAATCTGGAGTGCAGAGGTGGGATCCAGCAAGTTCCGACCAGTTCTGGAGAACCGGTGGTGGACATTTTGAGCGGTTCTGAGAACCAGTAAATGCCACCCCTGACTGGCCCCACCCGCATCTATTCTCTGCTTCCCGAGTCCCAGCTGATGGGGAGGCAAGGGGGATTCTGCAGTAACCTTCCCCAGCCACGCCCACCCAGCCACGCCCAGAGCACCAGTACTAAAGGCCTTTGAATCCCACAGCTGCCTGTCTGTCTTGGTGGAACACATGAAGTGGGGTCACAGGTCTGGAAGGTTCCGAAAGCAGCAGGGACAGGAGAGCAGGAAAGGGCCCCCGAAACAACGTTCTTGATTTTAAGGGAAACTGAACTCAGCCATCAAGTACATGGCTTGAATTCCAAGAGGTGGTTTTAATAAAATCAGGGCAATTATGAAATGATATCCTATGATAATAGGGGGGGGGAGCTTAAGATGGACAAAAGAATTATGAGCAGTTCCAGTGAGGCAAAGAAGGGGCAAAATTGACTACACAAATAAGGTCTGAAGGACAGATAGACAAAACGAGGAGCCTCAAGAGTCCTGAGGATGGAGGTTCGGAGGAAGCATCACCAAGGAGGACCCAGAAGGAGACAGCTGGTGGTGTGTCTCTCTTTCAAAGGAAAGAAAAAGAGCAAAGCTGCATATTCTGCAGTGATTGCAAGACCAGAAGTCTTAAAGAGGGGCGGCATACAAATCCAATAAATAAATATATAAATTAAATAAATAAAGTTGCCAAATTTGAAGACCTCTAAGTTAGACCCCGGCAACCAACCATTGAACATCTGGAGATGTGGGCATGATTACCAGATGTCTACAAAGGTTTGCCATGAAGAATCTTCAGTTATCTGGTTTGCCAACAGTATGTGTGAAAAAGATTTTGGAACACTAGGAAATTATTTGTTAAATTCTCTCCTGCGAGAGGAATAAATTCAGCTGATTAGGACCAGGACTGATCATACTGTTAGCTGATAATGGACCATCTGTTTCCCAAAGAGGTGTGGTGCACCAGGAGGACCTGTCCTTCCTTCCCAAAGGCAGGAGGAACCCAAGCTCCAGAGTCTCCAAATGATGCCCTAAAATCCAAGAGGAAGGCCAGAGGCTAAGCTGGACTTCTGCAATGCAGCAGTCTGTAGGCAGATTTGCCCACCAGCCATTCTGGCTAGAAACGGCCCGTGGTCTAGCAGCTTCCCACCACCATCACTTTCCTCAGCATTTATTTCCCATTGCACAAACCATGGTTTATTGTCTTAAGGAGGGAGGAGATAGTGAGCCTCCCTCAGAAGAACCTCACAAGCCTGGAACGAGGCTGGGCAATGACCCAAGCCATATCCCCCACTTGGTGGACACACTTTCTCCCTATCCCGTTTTCATGTTGCCTGGATGGAGCCCCTGTTCTGTCTGACTCCACAACCATCACCCATTAAATCCCCTGATTAATAAATACTCAGACAAAGAGTTGGGGATTATAATAGTCTATTGTACAAGCAAATGTGTTGAAAACCACAAATTAAAGCAAAGAATGTCCCTCGACTGCTAAGATTCAAAGTGATAAGGAATGTTTCAAAACAACTTGTAACTTAAAGCCTGTAGCTTGGCTGAAGCAGAAATACTCACACACTTCTCAAAACTATATTTTTTTCAAGACTGCAGCAATATTTGAGAGGGGGGAAACCTCTGGACTTGCTCTTTCCCATTTGTAGGTATAAACGTAGATTTCCTGCACAGGGAACCTCCCAGCCTCCTGCCCTGTCATTACATCCTGTGCACAGTAGTCTCCAAGGCCTCCCTCTACGTCTGCAAAACTGCTCTTGTCTCCCACGCATTCTTCTCACCTGTGCATCTAAAATAGGGTCCACAATCTCCCCCTCCTCATCAGACCCAGGCAAGGCCCTAGCTGCAGTACCCTCAACCTCTGCCCCTTCCTCACTCTCACTATCCAACTTCTCTGATAGCCACATGGGCCTAGGATGCTCAGACAAACCAGGTTCCTCCTCTTCAGAATCTGTGATTAAAGGAGCTGGCTGTGATCCAACCACAACAGCCCCCACCTTCACATTTTTGCTTTTTGCCCAGCAGACATCCTGTGAGGGTGGGCCGTGCCGTCCTCCCCCCTCATGTAATGTTACACTAGGAATAACAGATGTCAAGTTCTTACATTGTTCTTGTTATTGTTGTGAGCCGCCCCGAGTCTACGGAGAGGGGCAGCATACAAATCTAATAAATAATAATAATAATAATAATAATGAGAAAGACCACACGTATGAATGTATGTATGTGTGTGAGAGAGGGAGGAAGCTACAGTATGTCAGATTTTAGAATATATATCTAAACCCAGTTTAAATGCAAACTGGGGTTTTTAACCATCTCTTGACAGCAAAAGACTTTTATTGGCTATATGATCATATATGCTTGCAGTTGTTTTTAACACACCAAAAGGCCGTTCAGTTTTTTGGGAGGGGTGCAAAGGAGGGAGGCATTGATCAACATGGCTAAATGGGTTAAAAACAAGGTTTCAGTTCCGTTCAGAAAGTGCTTCAACCGCCCCCCCCCCTTTTCAAGCAAGCCCTCAAACCTTTTGTTTTCGTTTTATGAGGAAAGGGGGGAAATCTTCATGGTTAAAATAAAATGACAGGGATCCCCTCATTCTGCCCCCCCCCAGAAGAGAGAGCACAACCACCTTTGGCTCCACAGCCCCCAACTCAGCCTCTTCCTGGCTTTTGGCCTTCACGGAGGACCCTGACTGGCCTTCCTTAGTCCACCCTACCAGTGGCTTCCTTTTATTAGAAAATTCTCACCAAAATTTCTCTACAGGCAACTTTAATTTGGAAGGAACAAGCTAAGAGGGCAAATATGCACAAGTGGTCACATGGCGAGTGATTGGATGGATGGGAATCTGGACTGAAGGGGCCAATGGTACCTCAGAGGTTTAGCCCAGAGAGTGAGTGTCCAATTCTCTGCTCTGGCAGGACCCGTCCTTCTCCCCGTGCCTTGACTTACCACCCCAAGCTGGAACAGGCCGGTTCTTACAGGACAGCTGCCACCCCCCCAGGCCTCCTTCTTCCCTTCCCCCACTGCCCCGGTTATTGGGCTTCCCTAGAGAAGAGCCAGCATAGCCTCCCCCCCCCCCAGCATCCGTGTCAATTGTGAGACCTCCTGGTGCTCAGCTTGTGCTTCCCCCCCCCAGTGGCACAATGCCTGTCACCCCTCCCCTGCCAAAGCCTGAGAATATGGTAAAGGACGGCTCCCGATAGAAAGAACCGGCCTGGGATTTCTGCCCGGTTACTGGGAGAACAGCTGAGCAAGATGGGCCGACAGGCGCTTGTCTCCCCCCATAGCGCCCACCCAAGAGCACTCCAGATGCCCCAGAGGAGAGGGGGAGGTGTCTCGGGCCCCCTCCGGGAAAACCCTTCATCTCGAAGCCCCCCTCCCCCCTTCTAAGGATGGCGCAACCGTCAGCCCCGGGCCCCCGAGCTCCCTTTGACTTGCCTGCGGGGTGGAGGCGGCCGCTCCTTTCCCCGGGGGAGGAGAGCTCCGGGGGTCCGCCAAGAAGGCTTCTGACGCCCCCGGGCCCCTCCGGAGACCCCCGCCTCGCGCTCCTTTCCCCGGCGCCGGCATCAGCTGAGCCACGGAGCTGCCGGGAGAGGCCGCCGCCCCACCGCTTGTCGTAAGGAATGGAGGGAGAAGACGGCGCCGGAAGGCAGGCGGGCGGGCGAGCTGGGCCGGCGAACGGAGGGGAGACTCACCTGCTAAATTGGGCTGGGAGGAAGGAGGCCCGCGGGAAATCGCCCTGCTGCCCGCCTTCCCGGCCGCTCAGTTCGGGCCGCCGCCGCCGCTCGCGCCGTGTCAAGGAGAGACGGCCCTCTCCCTCTTTCGGGCGGGAGGGGCTCCGGAGACCGCAGCGCTCTGGCCGGGGAGAGAGAGGGGACAGGCCCGCTCGGAGAGGAGGGAGGCGGGGCCGCGGCAACTTCCGACCGGCCGCTATCGCCGCGTGCCCGGGTGAACGCGGGGGCTGTCCGACAACCGAGGCGCCCGCAAGGTGCAGCGGCCTGCCGGGGCCAGACTTCCCCCACTGACTCCATTCCTCCGTCTCCCGCGCTCCACGGAACGAGGTGGCCACGGAGAGCTGCGTGGCGCGCTCGCGGCGGCGTGCGGGAGGGCCGCCCGGGACTGGCCGCAGCCGGGGGGAGGTCGGGCTGCCCGCAAAGGGGGCGTGGTGCGAGCATCGCCCCTCGACGGCTTCCCCGACGGACGGACGGAGTGCTCTGCCGCGAGGACTGGTGCAGGTACGCAGAAAGAGAGCGCGCCGGCCGGGGCTTACCTGGAACTCGCTCCCGCCGCTGCGGCTCTATTGGGACGGCGGCGAGGATGCGGAAGGGCGCTTTGGCCGCTCCGCTCTCGGCCTTCGCTCGCGGCGGCACTTCGGGGGAGGGGGTTGGCGAGGCCTCCCGGAATGCCCCCGGGCCTAAGCGACCAGGGCGGCGCGTGGATTGACGCGCGCGGGGAGGGCGCAGAGCAGTGTCTGAAACCCCCCCCCCCCCCGGGCTCTTCCCCGAAGCGTCTCGCACCAGCCGAATGGCCTGCCCGCCGCTCCTCGCCTTGCTCGGGCCGCTCGCCGTTCGCTGCCCACTTCCGGTGGGGCGGGCGGGGTTTAATATCTGCCCCCGGGGGCACGCCGAGGGGCAGCGGGGCTGGCAAGACCCCTTTCAGGGGGAGGCCCTCGCGGTAAGGTGGGAGCGTCGGCCCTACTTCGCCCGTCAGGTGGCGGCGAGGCAACGTCACCGGCAGGACCCCCCGCCCCAACCTCTGGCCCTGCGGAGGGGGGGGGGCGTCCCGGCTGCGGACGGCCCCCTCCCCCCTCGGCTTCTGGCGCAGCAATCTGAAAAGGCGGCGTTGGGTTGTCTTGGTTGGGAAAAGCGCCTCTCGCGGGCTTCCCTGCGCCCTTTCGTAGGTTTCAGATTGCGGCTTCTGCGAGCGAGCGGGGCTCAGGGGGGAGCGCGCCCGAATTTCAGCAGCCAAATGAAGGGGGGAGGGAGGACAGTCCAGTCTAGTAATTTATTTATTTATTTTATCATTTTCCCTCCCCCCATCAATAAAGGAGGCAGGCAGGCTCCTGTACTTGGTGGTCTAGCTAGCTGACCCCAGCAAGGGGGGGGGGGGCTGCGTCTCATGGCTGTTGCTTCAGCGGCAATGAAACGCCTTATCTCAGGGAGGGGCGTAAGGATCAAGCCCAGTTGGGGGGCTTTGCCAGGAAACGGGCCCCAAGTAGGTGGGTGGGGGGTGTTGCTGCCGAGGTTGCCTGTTTCCAGGTTCTGTAGCAGACATAAACCGGAATTCCTTGCCTCCCACCCACCCAAAGCAAGCAGAGGCAAAGCCTCCCACCCTTTCTTCTGTTTCTTGATTTTAGCTCCTTTGGAGCTGAGAAGAACTCCCTGGGTTTCCTGAAGTGGGCCGAGTTTCCTGAAGTGGACCCTTGGACTCCTAAGCAACTGAAGAAATGATCTAGGAAAAACACAAAACCCATGAAACAAAAAAGCCCCAGGAGCAAAGCAAAGCAGGGGGGGCCTCTACAATCCCCCACAAGTGAATAAGCAGGAGTTCAACCATGTTCTGAACCACAGGAACCCTCCCAAGCACCGGGGGGGGGGGGGCTCCAGGTGGCTCCCACCAGCCCACCCGCCACACAGCCCTGGGAGCAGGGGGCCCCAGAGACCAGCCTGAGCACTTAGCAGCAGCACCGTGAGCCCTCCCCCGGGGGGCCTTTCTGGAGGTTTGGAAGAGGAGGGGCTTTGACGCTGCTCAGCCCTGGTTGGAATCGGTCAGTCCAGCCATTGGGTGAGGAAATGCTTCCTTGGAAAATGAGGGCTTGGGCCTTGAGCTGGGCAAAGGCGTGTACGCAGAAGGACGGTTTGCCTGCTGTGGCCCCCTCAGAGAACTCCTTCTGGCCCAGGCTATAGCCCACAGGAGAGAGTTGGGGAGTGGGCCGAGGGAGCAACTGGCACTTTGAAAGGCAGCCGTTTTTCTTTGCCTTCTCCTGCCCTTCTGCCACGTCCTCCAATCCCTCTGTTGTGAAAAGGCAAGTCCTTCTGTCCCGCTCTCATTCAGGGGCCCAAGCCAAGTCCCCCCTGCCCTGCCCTGTGGCTCCGGGAGTTTGGTGTGCACATCCCCTCCTTGCCTTGCCTCAACGTTGGTCAACATTAACCATGGCCTCCTGCTGCCCTGACCCAACGTTGCTTTTTACTGTCCCCATCTGTTTTTAGCTGGCTGGGGTCTGCCTCTCTGGGCCCCTCTGATGAAACCTAAACACTATTATTTAAGTAGAACCACTAGGAAGTGGGGCTTCACTGGTGACTGGGAAATGGCTGTTATTGAGCAGGCCTTTAGCAAGCCCCCTCCCCCCCCCGCATCTCCCCCCCCCCCACTGCAAACCCCATGGGCAAGTGCTCCTTCTACGGTGTGCTTCCCAAGTGGCAGGCCCTCCCGTTGGAAACACTGCAGTGCCAAATCAGGGATCCTCAAATTTGGCAACTTTTAAGATTTGTGGACTTCAACCCCCAGAATTCACCAGACTCCTTCAGGGGCATTGCTGGAGCAGAGTGGTCAGCATCTCTGACCGGAACAAGCCTCAGCTTGTTTAGCTCCCATGGCCCAGAAACCCTTAGGCATCAACTGTGCCGTGCTGGCCAGGGCAGACTTCTGCAAAGGGTAGATGTGGACAGAGACAAGAATGGCTGGGACTTTTATTATCTATCAACAGCACAGATCAGCCAGCAGCTCAGCCACTATGACCCCATCTTGCCCCCTACATGCTCATCTCCTGATGTCGGAGGAATGGACCCCCAGCCCAAGGAACCAACAGTTCACAAAAATGGAGGAGCCAGAGGACTCCCAGAAAAATTCCAGTGTCCAAATTCAAGGAAGAGGAAGTAGGACAGCCAGATCTCAAGACCTCCTGGTGCAGGCAAAAAGGCCCGCAGGACATTGCAGGACTTCTTTGGAATTGGGGAAAAGATGTTCGCCTTTGTCTCTCAAATACCTAACTGGAAAATCTCCCCTGGGCCTCCTTTCTCTTCACGAAAAGTTGATGGAATCCAATTCTCGCTTCATCCTCAAAGTGACTTCCAGCCTGGCCTCTTCAGACAGAAAACAGGCCTTCCCACTGGTGGCGTCCACTGGATGAGGCAGAGGCAAAAGGAGTCGCCTGGGAAAACAGACCGTTCCAAGCTGAAACTGAGGGAGGCATGAAGAGGGGGGGGGATTGCTACATGCAATATGAACCCCCCTGCTTCCCCAGCACCAGCAAAAAGGTAAACACCAGAAAGGGGGAGGGGTGGGAATCAGAGAGATTTTCCCCAAAATAAATTATTCTGGCCACAGCTCCATAGGTCAGTGGCGTGGCAAACCTATCACAGCATCAAGAGAAGGCAGCAGTCGGCTTGCTCTGACCCTTGGACTTCACAGCCAAGACATCTCAAATATTATTGGAATGTTATCGTTTAAAGGCAATATAAGAATACTCCCACAAAATAAATTCCTCAGCATACTTCTGGGGACTCCGAAAATCAAGGAGCTTTTCTTGTATGTCAAGGGTAATGTCTGAAGCCTTCGTGTCCGGCAGTTTAATCTTAATCTGAAATTGGAAAAACAAACAGTAAGGAAAAGAGATGATGTATGTTAAACAAATCCTTTGTGCAATAGGAAGGAAGGAAGGAAGGAAGGAAGGAAGGAAGGAAGGAAGGAAGGCAAGACGTGTTACGCTGTGGCTTTTCTGTTTTAAACCACTGAACAAGTGAGAGGTTTTGGAATCCTTGTACCACCTCAGTCAAAGCAGGGGGTGGGGGGGCATCTTGAATCATCCTCTAATATTTATGCACAGTAGTGTAGGGAAAGCGCCATCTCAGACATATGGAACATTAGGTTGGCCACTTCATAATAAGGCACACAGAGAAAGCGCAATTGCCAAACTTTGGAAATTCACAACTCCGATAAGGCCCTGCAGCTTTTGCAGTGAAAAGGCTGGAAGGGAAAGGGAGAAACCTCTTACCACCAGGTCCTCGCAGCAGGCAGTGGAGGAGTCCTTTCTGCTCATGCCCAGGAACAGGTCCTCAGCCCGCACTCGCTGCTTGAACACAACCTCGTATCTGCCAAGAACTGGGAGTCGGCGGAGGCTTCGCAGATTCCTCACACGGGGCGACTGCCTGCTTGTCCTCCTCCCCGCTTCGCCCACCCCCGGCTGGCCGCCCTTCCCGGGGCCTCTGCAGGGAGCGGGCGCGGCGGGCACCTACTCGGGCTGCTCCCGGGGGTCGCACCAGGCGTCGCCCGCGGCCCCTTCGCCCGCCTCCGCGGCGCTCCAGATGGCCTTGCCGTCCTCGGGCGCCCTCGCCCCCGCCGACTCACGCGAGGCGCCGCCAGACTTCCGCGTCCCGATCGTGCCCGGCCCTGCGCGTCCCGGCGCCTGAGCGGGAGAAAGCGGCGGCTTCAGGCACGCGGGCCGCCTCCCCCCCGCGCGTCCCCCGCCCGTCCCGGCGCCCGCCGCGGGCCTCGCCTCGTCCGCGCTGTCCGCGTCGCCGTCCGCCGGGCCGGAGGAGAGCAGCTCGGCCAGCGCCAGCAGTGAGTCGCCCGTGAAGGGAGCGCCCGCCGCCATCGCGCCACTCTGCGCCGCCGCGTCCCTCGTTGCCCGGCAACGGTGCCGCTTCCGGGCCTGCCACTTCCGGCGCTGTGCGTCATCGGGAGGCGCGGCGAAGGTTCTCGGGCCCAGACGCGCCATGAGTCAGTTCGGCTTCGGTGCGGGCGGCGCCGGCGCCGGCGGCTTCAGCTTCGGGACGCCCAAGACGGCGGGCGGCACCGGCACCAGCACCAGCGCGGCCCCCGCGGGCTTCTCCTTCTCCTCGGCCGTGGCGGCGGGCACAGGCGGCTCCTTCGGCTTCGGCTCCCCCGCCGCGAACCCCGCGGGCGCCCCGCCCGCCGCCGCCGCCAGCCTCTTCTCCTTCGCCTCGCCCGCCGCCGCCGCCCCCGCGCAGCAGCAGCCCGCCCCCGCCGCCTTCAGCTTCGGGATGGCCCCGGCCTCGTCCGCGGCGGTGGCTGTGGGGGCGGCGGCGACTCCCGCGGGGGGGCTCTTCACGCTGGGGTGAGGAGCGTGAGGGGGCGGGCCATGGGGGGGCCTCTTCACGCTGATGGGAGCGTGGGGTGAGGGCCGTGGGGGGCCTCTTCACGCTGGGGGGGGCGTGGGGGGGCCCCGAGAAGGCGAGAAACGAGCCGCCCCACCCACCGCTCTCCTTCTCCCTCCCCCTGCAGAGGCAACGCTCCGAAGCTGAGCTTGGGGGGCTCCGGTGCCACGACGGCCCCCGCCGCAACCGGCAGCTTTGGGCTTGGCAGTAGTGGTGTGCTGGGCGGCTCCGGCTCGAGCAGCAGCAGCGTTGTGAGCACTCAGGTGGCGGCGGCGGCGACACCGGCCGGGTTCGTGTTTGGCTCCACAGCCACGCCACAGCCAGCTCCGGCTGCCCCCACCGCCACGGGAGGCTTCAGCTTTGGTGGGGCTGCCCAGATGGGAACTCCAAATTTCAGCCTCAGCTCGCTGGGGAGCGGGACTCCGCAAACGGCGGCTCCTACCGGCCCGACCTTCGGAATCGTTCCAGCCTCCACCACCAACTCCGCATCGCAGGCAGCCCCGGCCTTCAGCCTCGGGACAGCATCCACTGGTGAGAGGGCCAGCCGGGTGGAGCCTTTATCTCTCCCCCCTGTCGTGGGTTAAGCAACCCCCGCGTTCCCCTGCTGCCCCTGCACGGTGTGCGGGTGTTTGTCCTTCTGAGGAGAGGGAAGCGGAATAGATAGGGAGCTGATCGGCCCTTTTGCCTCCCGCCTTCTTCCTCCTTCTGTTGTAGGTTCTGGCTTTGGAGCCTTGGCTGCAGCAGCTGTCACTTCCACCACCGCCACCACTGCCACCGCCTTGTCCTTTGGGGCTAAACCTGGAGGTATGTTTTCTACCTGGGGTGCTGCCCACCTGGCTGGCTTACCTGCTGCTCCTCTTCATTGCTGATTTTTAAAACCATCCTGGCTAGATCCTGTTTCTTCTTCCTTCCTGCCTTTCAGCATCATTGTCCGCACGCTTGGACCTCTAGAGTCTTCTCTAGTCTTTCTCTAGTCTTTCCTGCTCTTGTTTTTTCTGCTTCACAGAAAGAGTTCCACTTCCTGCCCAGGGCAGTTAGCGGTTCAATTCTTTGTTGAAAACGTCCCTTTCAGCTGCTCTTCTTTGGGTTAAATCATTGTTTCTCCTATTTGAGAATATGCCCCCCTCCAGGGCAGGCTCCCCTGGGGGGCATGGAGCCATGCCAGGAGGGGCACATGACAATAGCACACAGTACAGAGTAGGAGCTATGAAGTAGCACATAACAAACTCTTAAGAGACAGCATGGAAAAATATTTAACAGGGATGAAAAGAAAGGAGGAGGGAGCTGGACATATTGAGACAAACGTAGGTCTCCCGCAAGCTAAGAGGAGGACGTATGACAGAGCCTACGTAGCGCTTGGCTTCACTCTGACTACGGTGGGAGATGAGGAAAGGCCGGGGTGTTGGCTGTGTCTAAACATGTTGCCAGCGGACGTCATGAAGCCAAATATATTAATCGGTCACTTAAACACATTGCACCCCAATCACGCTGAAAAGCCGCTTGAGTTTTTTCAGTGAAAACATGCTGAGTATTGCGATCATCCCGGCTGAGAGTTTGAGGGGGGTTGGGGGAGCATGAAATGTTTACCTCTTCCTGAGGGGGGGGGGCACTGGGTTAAATATACTGAGGTCATTCAGTTGCTCTATTTCAGGTTTGGACTCCAAGCCTTTTACTGCCCCTGTTGCTTTTCCCCTCAGCTCTTTCTAGTTCCTCAGCAGGACTGACCAGAACTATTCCAGGTGTGTCCAGTGCAGCAGAGTGCTGATGTTTTCCTGGAATAATTTATTTGGCAAATGTTTGTTCTGGAAAATCTATTACATGCACTTTTCCAGCAATTCTTACTTCTCACTTAACAATCATTCTTTTATAAGCCTTCTGTGTGTGTGTGTGTGTGTGTGTGTGTGAGAGAGAGAGAGAGAGAGAGAGAGAGAGAGATCAAAGTTTCCCATATTTGGAATTTTTCACTACGGCACCAAAATAGTTCAGCAGCAGTGCTACTAGATTCCCTCATAACTGTTGAAAAATTGACTGTTTGGTTTATTGACAGAACTGTGCTCGTTTGGTGCATTGTCTCTTAGACAGAGAGATGGAAAGAATGAAATGATACAGGAAACTCTGCATTTCATCAGGTGTCTTCCTCCCTAGGTACCACGATCCCCTCAGTGGCACCTGCCGTGACCAGTTCCTCTTCCCTCCTCGGCCTCTCGGGGCCCACACTCTTTGCCTCTGCCGCAGGCTCTTCGGCTCCAGCTGCCGGCACTGCCGGTGGCCTTTCTGGTACGTTGGCTGAGGAGGCAGGGCCGGCTCAACCAAGGGAGCAGAGCGTGGTTAAAAGTGTGGTTTGGGGGAACCGGACCTCCCATCGGATCGAGAGAATTTTTGCATACTCGGCCTCTGACACAAACGGTTGCAGCCTTTTTCAATGTCTGGTTCAGATTTTTTAAAAAAATAAATCTGACCAACTTGTCGGTTTGCAACACTTGACTCTTCCTTCCGCCGCAGGTGCCTCTTCAGCAGGGGCAGCTCCCATGGGGACCTTGGGATTTGGCTCTAAAATGCCTGGAGTGACCACTGCTGCTGCTGCTGCTGCCCCCCACACAGCTGGTGAGGATGGGTTGCAAAAATGGGGTGAAGGAAAGAAGTCTCCTTTTGTGCCCCAAGGCTCTTTCAAAGGAACTTTCTGGCAGGCTTGACCGCCTGGCTTGCCCTCCTCTAGGGGCAGGTGTATAGGCCTAAGGCAAAAAGAAACCATCCGTAGGAGACAAGGGCTGCTGCTGCTGCTGAGGGCGAGACCACTCTGGGCTCCTCACTCCCAGTCGGTGCTGAGTCCAGAGCCTTCCCTACCAGGGGCCAGAGGCCTGAGTGAACCAGGGTCAACGATGGGAAGCTTCCCTGGGCCCACAATGGCTTTTAGGCCTGGTGCTGGGAGCCAGGGTTTTGCCTCTCCCGAGGGCACCACACACGCACACAGTCTGAGGGCCGGTGACTTTCTCCCCAGGGGCCGCTTCCATACCTGCTGCCGGGTTTCTCTTGAACCTGAAGCCCCTCGCCACCACCACCAGCACGGCTGCTTCCACCGCCACGGCCACCACCGCCACTGGCATGTGAGTCGTGGGGAGAGAGCTCCGGTTGCGGTGGTGGGATTTGAAAGTGCCCAGTGGAGGTGCCGGGCCAGGAGCCCCAGGGCCCCTGCCAACAGGCTGATGCCGGGCTGGGATGGTCCCCCTTCTGTCCAGGACTCCCCCCGTGATGACCTATGCCCAGCTGGAGAGCCTGATCAACAAATGGAGCCTGGAGCTGGAGGACCAGGAGAAGCACTTCCTTCAGCAAGCCACGCAGGTCAACGCCTGGGACCGGACACTGATCGAAAACGGGGAGAAGGTAGGAGTGGCCGGGGGGTGGGGTGGGGGCTGCCTGGTTCTGGTGTGAACTGCAGAGAAACAACTGGCCTTTCTCTCACACACACGCACAGATCACAAGCTTGCACAGAGAAGTGGAGAAGGTGAAGCTGGACCAGAGGAGGTGAGGCACCATCATCGGGGCCTGGAAAGACTTTGGGGAGCGGGGAGGGGGGGCTGCCCCTACTGGCTGCTTGAGGAGAGAAGAAGGGGTGCAAGAGGCGGCAGGGCAGCAGTGTGGTCAAGCCGGCCCATGCACTCCCTCCCCCCCGCCCCCCCTGCAGGCTGGACCAAGAGCTGGACTTCATTCTGTCTCAGCAAAAGGAGCTGGAAGACCTGCTGGTCCCGCTGGAGGAGGCCGTGAAGGAGCAGAGCGGGACCATCTACTTGCAGCACGCCGACGAGGAGCGGGAGAAGACGTGAGCCCCCCTCCCTCCCTGCCCCCCCCCGGCTGGGGCCCTCCCTCGGCCTCTGCTCTGGGCCAGCCCCTCCTTGGCCCTTTCTCAGCCATCGCCTGGGCACCGGCACGGCTGGCGGTCTTGGCAAAGGGCCGTTGAGGTCCTTTGGCTCTCGGGGTTGAGCGTAGGGGTCTCTCCCTCCTGCCCCCCCCCCCCACGTTGCATAGCTCTTGGCCTCCGTGTCGCCGTGTGCTGTAGGTACAAGTTGGCAGAGAACATCGATGCCCAGTTGAAGCGCATGGCCCAAGACCTGAAAGACATCATCGAGCACCTGAACACCTCGGGGGGCCCTGCTGACAACAGTGACCCCGTGAGTGCCCTCGCGGTGTGTGTGTGTGGGGGGGGAGGGCTTTAGATCATTGGGCCTGCTGGAGCTGCCACTCCAGCTGCCCCCTTGTGACTGGGGAGGGAGGAGCCCCAGTGCTTGGTTGGCATGGAGGCGGGGGGGCCCTTTCCTAACCAGAGTGGGGGCTCTCTCTTCCCCCTCTACCCCCCCCCCCCCCACAGCTTCAGCAGATCTGCAAAATCCTGAATGCACACATGGACTCTCTGCAGTGGATTGATCAGAACTCAGGTATGTGGTTCTGAATTGGGGGGGGGGGTGGAAGGGCGCTTCCCCCTTTCGTAGGCAGGCGTGGCGTCATGGCCCAGGAGGGGCTGGAGTCCCCTTCCCATGTGGCCGCTGGGCCTTTCTGGGCTTCCTCTTTGGCCTCTTGGGTGGAAGAACTGCTTTCTTCAGTCAGTGGCCCCCGAGAAGCCAAGCCCCCTCCCCAGCCAGCTGTCAATCCCCATCTGTCCACAGCACTGCTGCAGAGGAAAGTGGAGGAGATGACCAAGGTCTGCGACAGCCGCCGGAAGGAGCAGGAGCGCAGCTTCCGCATCACCTTCGACTGAGCCGGCTGCCTGACACCTCCCCCCCCCCCCGCCCCGCTTTTGTACCCCTCAATAAAAGTTTCTTTCTAAACGCGTCTCTCTTGCTGAGCTTTCGCTGGCCGCCAGGGGGCCTCGTAGCCCCTGGGATTGGGGGCGGGGCCCGAGGAGCGCGTCGACCAATGGGGTCGCTCCCGGTAGCCCGTGCGGCAGCCAGAAGACCCGGGGGCCGCCATGAGGAGGTGAGGGGGGGCGCCGGGAGAGGGGAGAGCGGGAGGGAGGGAGGGGGCGCCGGTCAACGCAGGGGCCTCGCCTCGTCTCTCCCGCAGGGCCGGAGGAGGAGGGGGCGGCGCGGAGGAGGAGGCAGCGCTGGAGACGGAGGGCGAGCGGCAGTTGAAGCGGCTGCTGCGCCACCAGCTGGACACGGCGGCCTCGCTCGAGCAGTGAGCGCGGGGGGGGGGGAGGAGGAGGGGGCGGGGGGGGTCCCCGCTGCGCGCGCGTGACGCCCCCCCCCCCCGCGCAGGTGCGTGGCCAAGCGGCGCCGCTTCGGACCAGCCACCGTCTACCGGCCCTTCGGGGAGGAGGCCGCCGGCGCCCGCACCTTGCCGGAGTTCCGGGCGCTGCAGGAGAGCAGCGGGGAAGCGGCCTCTCTGCAGGAACAGGGCCTCTCCGACGCCGAGATCCGCCTTTGGAGGAGGCAACAGCGGGACCAGAAGGTGGGCACCTCCCCTCCTCCCCCCCGGCCCTCTGCAGGGTCAGCTGTCCCCCCCAGGCCGTCCTCGGACCCTCCCTGCTCTCTCTCCCCCCCCCCCATCCTCTACAGGGTCAGCTGTAACCACCCCAGGCAGTCCTTGGACCCTTTCTGCTCTCTCTCTCTCCCCCTGTCCTCTGCAGGGTCAGCTGTCCCCCCTGCGCCCCCCAAGGCCGTCCTCGGACCCTCCCTGCTCTCTCTCCCCCTGTCCTCTGCAGGGTCAGCTGTCCCCCCTGCGCCCCCCAAGGCCGTCCTCGGACCCTCCCTGCTCTCTCTCCCCCCCATCCTCTACAGGGTCAGCTGTAACCACCCCAGGCAGTCCTTGGACCCTCCCTGCTCTCTCTCCCCCTGTCCTCTGCAGGGTCAGCTGTCCCCCCTGTGCCCCCCAAGGCCGTCCTCGGGCCCTCCCTGCTCTCTCTCCCCCCCATCCTCTACAGGGTCAGCTGTAACCACCCCAGGCAGTCCTTGGACCCTCCCTGCTCTCTCTCTCTCCCCCTGTCCTTTGCAGGGTCAGCTGTCCCCCCTGCGCCCCCCCAGGCCGTCCTCGGACCCTCCCTGCTCTCTCTCCCCCCCCCATCCTCTACAGGGTCAGCTGTAACCACCCCAGGCAGTCCTTGGACCCTCCCTGCTCTCTCTCTCTCCCCCTGTCCTTTGCAGGGTCAGCTGTCCCCCCTGCGCCCCCCCAGGCCGTCCTCGGACCCTCCCTGCTCTCTCTCCCCCCCCATCCTCTACAGGGTCAGCTGTAACCACCCCAGGCAGTCCTTGGACCCTCCCTGCTCTCTCTCTCTCCCCCTGTCCTCTGCAGGGTCAGCTGTCCCCCCCGCGCCCCCCCCCCCAGGCCGTCCTCGGACCCTCCCTGCTCTCTCTCCCCCCCATCCTCTACAGCAGTGTTTCCCAACCTTTTTTGAGCCGCGGCACATTTTTTACATTTACAAAATCCTGGGGCACACCACCAACCAAAATGACACAAAATGACATCCTAAGACACTCTCCTCTCTTTTTCCATCCCTGTCTCCTCCCCACCCTTGTATGTGTGTGTGTATACACACTCTTGAACCATTTCCAAAAACAGGTGAGGGCTGGGTTTTTTCTCTCTCTTATTCTTTGGGTGCTTTTTATCCTATGCTTTAAATCGAGAATCACCTCTCTCTCTCTCTTGTTTCTCTCTCTTTCCTCTCATTCTCTGTCTCAATCATTTTCTCATTTCTCTTTTTTCCTCCCCTTTTTGCTCATTTCTCTCTCTCTCTCTCCCTTCCTCTCCTTTTCTCTCTCTTTCTCTCTCTTACTTTCTTTCTCACTCTTGCTTTCCCTTTCTTTCGCTCTCTCTCTTTCTCTCTCTCTTTCTCTCTCTCACTCTCACTCTCTCAGCAAAAAGTTGCGAGACCGGAACCTGAGTTTCCTTCTTCGCGGCACACCTGACCATGTCTCGCGGCACACTGGTTGAAAAACACTGCTCTACAGGGTCAGCTGTCCCCCCCCAGGCCGTTCTTGGACCCTCCCTGCTCTCTCTCTCTCCCCCTGTCCTCTGCAGGGTCAGCTGTCCCCCCTGCGCCCCCCCAGGCCGTCCTTGGACCCTCCCTGCTCTCCCCCCCCATCCTCTACAGGGTCAGCTGTAACCACCCCAGGCAGTCCTTGGACCCTCCCTGCTCTCTCTCTCCCCCCCTGTCCTTTGCAGGGTCAGCTGTCTCCCCCACCCACCCCAGGCCGTCCTTGGACCCTCCCTGCTCTCTCTCTCCCCCCAGTCCTCTGCAGGGTCAGCTGTACCCCTCGCCCCCCGCCAGGCCATCCTCGGACCCTCCCTGCTCTCTCCCCCCCATCCTCCTGTCCCCCGCAGGGCTCGGGACTCGGGGCAGCGCCAGAGGCCACGCAGGAGAGGATCCGAGCCATCCGGGAGAAGATGGCGGAGCGCCAGCGCATCCTCTCCCTGCCACAGCACTTTGCAGGCAGCAAGTCCCTCAGCAGGCGCGAGATGGAGATCGAGAGGGCCCTTTTCCAGGGGACGGACCGCCAATCCTTCCTGCGGATGCTGTACCGCCCAGGTCCGCTGCCTGTCTGGGCTGAGGGCCGCATGGGGCTCAGGCCTGGCCCAGCCCGGTCATTGCCTTTGCCTCTCGTGCCGCAGATGAAGCTCAGGCAACGGCTGCCCCTGTGGCTGGCCCAACAGCTCAGCTGGACGCGGTCTATCGGGAGCTCCTGAGTGGACCCTTGCCAAGCCAGAGGCCGCCAGGACCCCCAGAGTCTCTCCAGAGGGCGCATGATTCAGCTGGCTCCACCCCCTCCGGTAGCCTCGCAGCCCCCCCCGCCAGCCCTGGCGCCGGTGGTGGTGACGGAGCCTGTGGCGTGTGTGCCAGAAGCGGAGATTGTCCGGAGCCGCCTTTCCAAAGAAGAGATCCGCCAGATCCCCAGGTTTTCCTCCTATAGCCCAGGGGAGCCAAGCAAGGTATTTGCCAGGCAGGCCCGGCGGGGTCTTCTCGGAGAGATGGGGTGGCCTCTCAAGCACATGGAGGGGCTTCCCCACAGAGGGAGAGGCCTTGCCTCCCTGCAGGCCGAGCAGCGGCCCCTCCCTGCCAGTGGTCGGGGAGAAGGACCCAAAGGCCCCAGCCAGGGTGGCCCCTTCGCTCCCTTGGCCGCTCGGCTGCAGCAGACCCCCAGGCTCATGCCTTTCCTCTGGGGGGGAGGGGGGGTCCAGGTGCTGTACGTGAAGAACCTGAGTCACAGCGCTACAGTGAAGGACCTGCTGCCCCTGTTCTCCCACTTCCAAGGGAAGGACGCCCCCCCTCTCCGTTTACGCCTGCTGAGCGGGCGCATGAGGGGCCAGGCTTTCGTCACCTTGCCCAGTAAGTCTCTGGCCTCCGTGGGGGGGCCGGGCCGGGCTCTCCTGCCCTGCCCTCCACTAAGACGACCTCTTCTTCTTCTCTGGCCAGCCGTGTCCCAGGCCCAAGAAACTTTGGAGCTGCTCAACGGGTTTCTCCTGCTGGGAAAGCCCCTGATCCTTGAGTTTGGCCGGAGTGGGCAGCAGGCTTCCTCCCGGGGCCCCGGAGTCGGCTCTGCCTTCCAGGAGAATGACGGCTAGTCAGACAAATCCTAAACCAGGGACCGGCCGTCTCAAACAGCCAGAGAGCCACTTGGAACCCCTTCCTACAGAAAAGAAAACACCGGGAGCCACAAAACTAGCAAAAAAGATTCTGTTTCCTTCTGGAACTTTCCTTGGATTTATCTTACTGGTTGGCCTACTGGGGTCAGAAAGCGCCACCTGCAGCCCCAGAGCCGTGGGTTGCTGACCGCTGCCTTAGGCTATTGGGGCAGCTTTTGGCTTCTGCGTACAGACAGGAAAGGCTGGAAGGGGCCACTGGGGCTCGCGTGCCCCCCTTCTTGGCTTCTCCACCCAGAGGGGGCCGAGTGCAGGTGGGGAGCAGGGGGCGGAAGGGGCCAAGCGGCAGGAGTCCTTTGGCCCAGCTAGCATTAGGTGAGGGTGGACCTTGCCTTGCCTACTTTGCGCAAAGGGTGCGAATGCTCCCGATTCCTCTGGCTGTGTAGCTTGGCTCCTCTCGGAGGGTCCTGGGGGTTCAGCCTGGGCTGGGTGAGGGGCTGCACTTCGCCCCTGTCCTCCCCTAGGCGCCTCTGGATCTGCCGAAGGGCCCTTGGGTGGACCCTTAAAGCCGTTGGGCTTTGTCCCAGGCAGAGCCAGGAGGGGCTGCAGCCAGAGTGGGACCTCGGGGTGGGGCTGGGGCCTCTGCTTCCCCCTCTCGGGTAAGGAGCAGAAGGAGGGGAGGTGTGTGCGTGGGTGTGGGTGTGTGTGTGTAACCTCTCCTCCTTCCACGCCTCCAGAGTAGGGCCGGGGGGGGGGAGCATAGCAGGGGGGGCTGAGGGCAGGTGTGTGTGCCCCCATCCTTCCTTCTCTCTGCCCCAAAGGGGGGGGGGCGGGGTCTGATCTGAGGGGGGGACCCCAGAGCTTCATCCGCATAATGAATTCTCACCTGGTTGAAGGGGGGGGAGCAGCACAGCCCCTGGTGTGTGTGACAGCCAACGACACTCTTTCCAACACTTCCTCCTGCAAAGCGTGTTCTGGGGGGGGGGCTCCCTCTTCCTGCTTCAGAATTACCTCTTCTGGTGGGTTTTTTCTCTGTCCCCCCCCCCCCACCTACGTTAGTAAAGCAGGGCCTTGGGTTTTCTGCTTGGGCTGCCCTCGTTCCAAGGGGCAGCAACGGGGGGGGGGGGAGAGGGAGACCAAGGTGTGTGTTGGGGGGGATCTGCCCCCATTGCATCCCCCCCCGAAGGGCGTCACAGGGTGAATTGTTTCAAGGAGCCTGAGGAGGGGGCTGCAGCGGGAGAAAAAGTCTCTTTTCAGTCCCTTCTGCACCTTGGGAACCCTCCCCTCCTTTCCTCCCCCCCCCCCACGGGTGGGGAGATGGCAAGAATGCTTCCGTCACCATTTATCAGGGAAATGGCTTTATTGGTTTGCAAAGGTTAATGGTGGCCCCACACATTAACCGAAAGGGTTTTTCCCTCCACTGTTCTCCGGGCTTTGCCTGCGTAAGCGCAGATTCCCTGCCCTGAGAGCTTTTCTGAAGGGCTCAGCCGTGCCCCCCCCCCCCCCCGGCCCGTGGGTGGGAAGAAGGCCAGAGCCCGCCTCTTGTCCCTTCCTGCAAGGAGGGGGCGCCCCCCACAGCTCCTTTGTCCAAGGATGCTGCAGACCCTCCCTCACTGGCACCACTGGGAGGAAAAGGACACGGCTGGCTTTTTTATAGTGGGACATTACCACGACCTATAGCCCCCCCCCCCCCCCCGGGTACATTCACCCGCCCACCCCTCCCTTCACGGGAAAAGGCTTCCCTGCCTACAGCCCCCCACCCCCTAGCTCCAGACTCCACCCGGGCCTCTCACTCTGAACTGGGGGGGTGGGGGGGCTAAGATTCTCCATGTTGGCCACATCCAATTTTGAAGCATTGCAACAAGCGGTGGTGGGTTTCATCGTTTTTTATTACTACTTCCGTGTGGCTCAGTGGGCGTGGCAGGGGAAGGGGGGTAGTTTAAAATCTCCACCCACTCCAGGGTGGGGGAAGTCACCGCAGAGCCCCCTTTTCCTTCCCCCCCTCTAGCTGGGACTCCCCCGAGAGGCGTGGGTGGGGGCAGGGCCAGACAGAGGTGGCATTTGCCAAGGGTCCCCCGGAACTAGTCAGAACCCCCTGGAACCCACCTCTGATTGCAATACCAGCCTGGGGAGGGGCCCGTCTTGCACCTTCCAACCCGCATGTTTAAACTGAACCCACCTGTTGCCCTTCACCATTCCCAGCCCCCCCCCCTCCGGCCAGGAGGAATCCGTCCCACGCGCGAAGGGCTCCTGCTTGCCTCGTCCCCTGGGCTCTTTGGCCATGAAGGGATTGGCTGGTCCTCGCCCTCTGCCTACTCTGCACTGTTCCCAAGTAGACTCTTAGCCCCCCTCCTGCCCCTCGGCTGCTTCTGGGGACGTTTGCTCTTTAAAGCCTTTGCTGGAGCAGGATTCCCAACCAGTTCAGTATCGGCCACTTTTGCAGTTTTTAAGCTTCTCCATGCCCCCGTCCAGTTCTGGGCCTGATTCCATATGTGGGGAGAACCAACTATCAGGCCTCCATCTTCCCTCGCAGCCATTTGCCAACTCACTTTAACACGCTGCCTGCTCTCCCGCCCTCCTCCCCCCCCCCATCATCTGGGAACACAGGTACATTTTAAAATGCCTATTCTAGGACAGGGGTCTCCAATCTTGGCAACTTTAAAGACTTGTGGCCTTCAACTCCCAGAATTCCTCAGCCATCTTTCTGGGAGTTGGTCCACAAGTCTTAAAGTTGCCACGGTTGGACCAGACCAAGGCACAAACAGATGCTGGTGCCCAAACATTGCATTCTGGAGCAGGAGGTAGAACAACTGGTCAGCCCTGGGCATATTGTGCTGGCCTTGGTTCTTCCAGATGGGCCACAAGTACTTTGGGATCATCCCCATCGTCTTTCCTTGGTTCCCAGGTTGGAGTTAATTGGTTTGGGGGATGGGAGGGTCTACTTTCCCAGACGCAGTTAAGCCCCTCGGTCCCACCTCTGTTCTTTGCCTTTATGGAGCATAAAATAACAGAATTGGAAGGAACCCTCCGTGTCTTCTAGCCCAAAGGGCATCTGAGAAATAAATCAGTCTCCAAGTCTTTGCCTTCTCCAAAGTTCCAGTTTATTAACAGGGCCATGTTAACACAACTGGAGAGACCCAAATCTATAAAGTTACGAGGGTAAAACCTCCACCCAGCTTAGAGTTCACTTCCTTGCTTCTCCCCCCACAAGCCCATCACATGAACTGTACATCTTCCGCCAGCATATCCTGCAACTTTCAGCAGCTTCCGGCCAGATGCTGAACAAAGGCTGACCATGAGAACATAAAAGGAATGTGTCGTGGCATGCAGCCCCCCCCCCCCCAAGTTCCCACAGCAAGAAACATTCTAAAGCGTTTAAAAGTGGCAGGCCAGAGGCGTCAATAAAATATGGCTTTGGCCTGACAGGCAGCCTCCCCTCAGGAAAAAGCGTGTCCTGCAAGAGAGAGGGAGAGACCATCACCATAGGGAGTTAGCATCCTTCACGTCCCTTCTTCCTCCCCCCCCCAGGGGGACCCTTTCCGTTGTCAGGGCATCTTTCATGGAATCTCGACGACGCCCCTGCTTGAGTGGGAATTCTTTGAAACACCCCCCCCCCCGGCAGAGTGTCTCTTAAAGGCCAAAGCTCTGAATCCTGGAAGTGGGTAGGTGGCTGGAGAGGCCCCTTTGATCCCAGAACAGGGGCGGCCGGCTTGACCACGGCGCCCTTTCATCTGCCAAGACCAGCATGTACCCACCCACAGAGCGGGCACATTCCGGCCTGGCCACAGACAAGGGCTCTCGAGACCTGAATAAAGGGGCTGTGGGCACCTTGTCATCCTTTTGGAAATCTGCCCCCTGCAGAAGGTTTCAGTTGCCCTAGGACCCCCCTCCCCCTATGCATGCTTGGTCCCTTGTCCTGGGCTCCAGCCGTTTGGGGTGGGGTCTCTTTACTCCCTTACCAAGGACTTGCAGGTTTCTCCCAGACATGGGGGCTCTTTTTCCACATCACTGAGCTTTTCCTCCCCCCACCCCCCAAATCCTTACGGCCTGTTTCCCACTTGGGGCTGAATCGGGTGGAGATGGAGGCAGGATTTGAAAGGGGCTCAGAAGAGGCCCGGTGGACACCTGTGACCCCCCCCCCCATGAACTCCTCCTGTGCCGGGCAGTCATCGGGCACTTTGCTTGGTCTTGTAGTTGCAGGAGAGAAACACCCCCAATGCCCCCCCCCAGGCCTTGAGGACACGGAGAAGCCGCTAAGAAGCAGCACGTGCCCGGCTGCAAGGTGAAGGGGCAAGGTTGGGACGCTGAGGACGAAGGAGGGGGCGGGAAGACCCCCCCCCCATCTGCCTCTCCGCTTACCTACTCAGCGCACCCAGCAAGCTTTTCCGTGGGTGTCCGGCCGCCGCTACACGTAACCGGTCTGGCTGTAGGCGCTGGCCTTTGGGGGCGCGAGCGGTGGCCGGGGGCTCCGAGAGCGAGGGGGGGTGTAGCAGGCGGCTGGCGGGTCCCGGGGCGGGCAGGAGGCGCAGAGGATGGCGCCGCCCAGGAAAGAGACCAAGGAGGACAGGATGGCCAAGTACAGGGCTTCCCCGATCTCGTATTTCGTGCTGTCCGGCACCAGCGGGTTGTAGAAGTCGCGGAGGATGGCGTGGATGTTCCACGCCGCCGGGATGAAGCTGAGCAGGGCGCCCAGGAGAAAGGCGACTCCGCCCGCCACCGCCACTCTGTCCTTGGCCCGGGAGCCCCGAGCGAAGACGGTGCACCTCATGCCCGCCACGGAGGCCAGGGCGGCCAGCGCGCCCACGGCCACGGAGGTGGCCATCATGGCCTGGGTCACCTGGAGGTCCGTGGGCAGGCTGAGCAGGGAGTTGAAGATGTCGCACTGCGTGATGCCCGTGCTGTAGGTGGCGCAGTCCATCCAGAGGCCCTTGGAGAAGCCCACTGTGGTGACGATGCTGGCGCCGATGTAGGAGCTGACCCGCCAGGTGGGCAGCAGCGTGGCTATCAAGGTGCCCAGCAAGCCCAGCAGCCCCAAAAGGTAGCCCGCCAACTGGAGCCCAACCGACACCATGCTTGCTCTCCGGCTGTGGCTCGCTGGTGCCTCCCTGCCCTCTGCGCCCTCCTCCGGCTCAAGTGCCGGCTGGAGCGAACGGGTAGAAGACGGGGTTCTCGAGAGGATTAATTATTAGCTTCTGAAAAAAATGCCAACTGCCCTTTGTCCACCCCCTTATCTGTAGAAATTACATCCGAAAACGTAAAAGAAAGAACTGCCCGCTATGATAAATAGGGCAAAGGGAGGAACAGTAGTTTTAACAAAAATTCCCAGAAACAACTTCGGAGGAAGAAGCCCAGAACAACTGTGGTCCCATTTCAATCAGCCTGCGCAGGGGTTCCAGGTATACAGGAGAACGTCTGTACTCATTGGGATGAGATGGGTTGTACTTACATTTGACAAAGAGAACAAAACTTTGCTATGTATCTGGGGTACTTCTTTGGAAAAATAGTTGATCTTCATTTTAAAAAATCTTTTGCAAAAAGAGAAGCGTGGGATGAGGAGCCACGCTTTTATTTGCTCACACGTGTACGTAGGAAGAGGAAGGGAGGGGGGACTCGCACTCGCAGCCCCGGGCAGTTTCCCCCTTCGGTTCCGAATCCCTCTCCTCGGGTTTGACTGCTTCAGGACACGGAGCAGAGCTTGGGATAGAAGCGCGCGAGAGACGGGGGGGGGGGGGGCGCTCGGGTGGCTCAACATGTCCCTTGGCAAGCGGTAGGTTTTTACTACCGGTTCCGTGGGCGTGGCTGGGGAAGGATTCTGCAGAATCCCCCTTTCCTCCCCATCAGCTGGGACTCCGGAGGCAGAGAATAGATGGGGGCGGGGCCAGTCAGAGGTGGTATTTGCCGGTTCTCCAGAACTGGTCAGAACCTGCTGAAACCCACCTCTGCCCTTGCCCCGCCCTAGCAACTGCCCAGCCTGGTGGAAGCGGGCTTTGGCCTCCCTGCTTCGCTCTCACCGTATTCGGCCTGCCCTGATCGGCAGCAGCCTTGTGGGTGGGTGTGCGTGTAAGTTTCCCCACAAACGCTCAGATTTATTCTCTATTTGGGGCGCAAAGAAGCCGGAGGCTGGGTGGGTGGGGGAGAGCAGTCTTTTTGGCTGCCCCCCTACAGTGCAGACAGAAGGGAAAAGCTGTCGCTCGGAGTTGAACCCTGGGGGCTTGGGGGGCGCTCTGAGCGTGGCTGTTTTCTGGCGGATGAAAACGATCGCGCTCAGCGAGCACCAGGACCACCGCCTCTCGCAGTCTTGCAAGGCGACTGTCGTAGCTGTTTTGCCGGGCCGCTTCCTGACTTCCGGGATCTACAGGAGAGCAGCTGAGGACGATGTAACCGTGGGGGGAACGTTGGAAGCAAAACCTTTGCAGGCCTCGGAGAAGCGCATGAAGGCAGGCTCTTCCCCCATGCACTCGCGGATTAGCTCCACCGGCCCACTTTTGGCCGGGTCCCCTGCGCGAGGGTGGCGGGCGGCTGGTCCGCCAGGATTCAAGGAAGGAGGAAGGCCGTTGCAGGCAGCCAAGGGGCCAAGCCGGCTACCCGCGGGCTTCCCTTCCATCCAACTCGCCTCCCCGGCAAAGTGAGGGGGGCACTGCTCTATAGGAGGGGTCCCCAAACTTGGCAACTTTAAGGCTTGTGGCCTCCTTAGAACGAAGGAGAAAATTCCTGACAGGGCAGAACAATTGACCAGTGGAACAGCCTGCCTCCAGAAGCTGTGGAGGTTTTGAAGGAGATCTTGGTTAACCACCTGTCTGAAGCAGGGCAGGATTTCCTGCCCAAGCAGGGGGTTGCACTAGAAGGCCCCCAACGTCCCTCCCAACTTTCTTCTTCTTATTATTATTGTTGTTATTATTATTGTAACTCCCAGACTTCTCCAGGCCCTGTATTTGGCTGGAAAACTCTGGGCGTTGAAGTCCACCATAGCAGCAGCAGCAGCAGCAGCATTTAGACAAGAGAATTAGGCAAGGCTTAAAGTGGCCAGGTTTGAAGCCCTCTGCCCTACGGCAGCCAGCCAAGCCATCGCGCTCCAGGGGAGTCCCAAGGCTCCGAGGGGGGGTCGCTCCAAGCAGCCCCCTCCCCTGCCCTGGAGCAGCCTTTCCCGGCTGGAGCCTTTGGCAGAGAGCGGTCGGGCCCCAGCCTGGCATCAGCTCCGCCGGGCTGCCCAGTCCGACACCTCGTCCGGGCAGGCTTTCCAAAAGCTCCATGGAAGCGGGCGCGGGAGAAGAGCCCCCCACCCCGCAGGAGGCACCAACGCCTGCTTCAAAGGAACCCCTTTTCCTGCCCCCCCTGGGCTTCTTTGCCTGAAGGCGCCTCTTTCCCTGATGGGAGGCTCGGGGCGGCTCCCCATCCTCTGTCGCTCCATTGGCCGTGTGTACTGGGGGACAGCCGCCCGGGAGCCGTCCAGGAAGCGCTTGGCCAGAGGGCTCCGAACTGGGCAACGTTAAAACTTGTGGGCTTCAACCGGAGTGGGCCGAGCGAGAAGGAGAGGTCCCCATTAGCCCCCCCCTCCGCCCCCGCACCCTTTCGGAGCACAGGATGGAACGACGGGCAGGTAAGGCAGCGCGGGGCTGGGGGGGAGGGGCGCGGGGCTGCGAGCTCCGCCTCCAGGGCGTGGCTGGCAAGGGCGCGTGGCAAGCCCCGCCCCTTGGCGTCTCCGACCGGCCGCGGCGAGCCTCTGCGGGACTCCTCGGACCGCCGCCGCGAGAAATCCAGGCGGGCCGAACGGGATCTGGGTGCCGGGTCGCGGAGGCGGGGTCGCCCCAGAGGGTTCAACGGAGGACGGGCAGAGCGGCGGCGCCGGCGACGAGGCTGGCTCGGTCCTCTCGGAGGCGCTCCCCGTTTTCCCGGCGAGCGCTGGGCAGGCCCTTCCTGGTGGGGGCCCCCGGTGCCTGGAGGGGACGCGCATGACGTCAAGCGGCATCCTCTTTCTTGCTGCATCCCGCACGCCTCCTCGCTGTTGCCATGACAACCTCTTCCCCGACGGCAGAGGTAAGGGATCGGAAGGGCTCCTTCTCCCTCTGGAAAACGCGGCCGGGAGTGCGCGTGGAACGGCTGCTCGCTCCCACTGCAGAAACTCCTCCCCGACCCCCCTCCGTCTCCCCCGGATCGCCGTTCCTGCTGCCTCGGCAAAACTTACTCCTCGCTCCCGCGGGGCCCTGCGAGCCAGAGGGGGGGAGGGGTGCCTGAGGTGTTGCGGGGGGGGGGGGGGCGACGCCTGGAACTGAAATGCAGGTCCTCTTTGGACTGTGGGATCGCCCCTCCCCTCCTTGCGCAGAAGCCCTGCATTGTGCAATGTGGGGGAGGGGAGGGGTTGCCGCTTCTCTTCCGTCATCTGAGGTAGAGCCATGTATGCAGCCCCCCTTCCCCCCCCCCAATCTGGCCATGTTCCCGGCATGTACACTGCCAACAGGCCCGTGCTGGTGTTATCTGGAGGAAGAAGGGCAGCTTTGGGACTGGCCACTGGGCCCCAAGCTCCTTCAAGGGGGGTGGGGGGTGGAAGGGAAGAACGGAAGGGGGTGGTGAATTGACAGAGGGGCTTTTCTCTCTTCCTGACAGTTGGCTGAGACCCCTAACTGACAGAGTGGAGACCTAACATGGCAAGTAGGTGAATTCTTTGCTGGGGGGAGGCATGTTTCCCACCCATCCTGGGGAGGAGGGGCTCAAAGCCCCCCCCCGGGCCACACGTGGCTGGCTGGGTTTCTTCTACCTTCTCAAAGTGGCTCCAGGGGAGGCGGAGGGCTTTCCTTCCTTCCTTCCTTCCTTCCTTCCTTCCTTCCTTCCTTCCTTCCTGCCTTCCTTCCTTCCTGCCTTCCTCCCTCCCTCCCTCTCCTCTTCCTTCCTCCCTTCCTTCCTCCCTCCTCCTCCTCTTCCTTCCTCCCTTCCTCCCTTCCTCCCTCCTCCTCCTCTTCCTTCCTCCCTCCCTCCCTCCCTCCTCCTCTTCCTTCCTCCCTTCCTTCCTCCCTCCTCCTCCTCTTCCTTCCTCCCTTCCTCCCTTCCTCCCTCCCTCCTCCTCTTCCTTCCTTCCTTCCTGCCTGCCTGCCTCCCTCCCTCCCTCCCTCCTCCTCCTCTTCCTTCCTTCCCAAATAGACCGTCTCATTCTTCCTATTTTTCACACCACCCTAGATTTTCCTCATTGTTTGTGCACATTTTCCCCTTGCCAAAGTCCTTGCCCAGGACCCCCTTTCCACAAAGGAGGCTGGCGGGGGGGCTTGGTTTTAGCTGTTCTAGTTGCCAGGTAGCGTTTGCCCCCTTCTCATCCACATGGCTGATGCCACGGTCAAGTGGATTGGGCTCCCAGGTCCTGCCCACCCGCAGGTCAAGGGGGAGGAATGGTCCCTGCTTCTTCCGCCGCTGGAGGTGTGGGCGGGGGGGGGGGGCTTGCCTGATTTTGCTCTGCCCTGAAGCAGCCAGGCCTCCCCCGTGGGAGAGGATGGGAGCCTGCTTACGTCCGTCCTCTTCGGTGCCTGTCTCCCAGCCTTCCTCCCGGCCCCGAAGGCCCACTCCGTCCTGAAGCGCTTTCCACGGGCCAATGGCTTTCTGGAGGAGTTTCGGCAGGGCACCATTGAGCGTGAGTGCGTGGAGGAGGTCTGCAGCTACGAGGAAGTCAAGGAGGTCTTTGAGAACAAGGAGAAGACGGTAGGTGGGTCTGGGAGGGGGGCGCCCCTCCTTGCCTTTCACCCCCCACGAGCCCCCTTGCGCCGGGTTTCCCCGTTGGCTCCCAAGATGTGGAACCGGCACACCCACTTCAGGTGCTCAGCCATTCCATGGGTTCCCATTCTCTGCTCCCTGGTGTAAAAGAGTGGGGAGTGGGCAAGGGGGCGGCAGGGTGGATTTTTCAGGAGGAGAGCCAAATGGGCCAATAGTTGGGGGATTGGAAGATCAACAAGAGCCCAAAGAACTTCAGGTCAGAGGACCAGTCTTGCCCCGTTTCCCTAGGCAGCGGGGTCATTCACACGGCCTCCCTCCTCGTGCTGGGATTGCCCGTGAGGCTGGCCTCTCTTGTGGGGGGCTGGGGAGGGGGGCTGATGGCTGACGGGCGTCTCCCCTTCCTGGCAGATGGAGTTCTGGAAGGGCTACGCCTACTCTGTCCAAGATGCCTCCGACGGGACAGGCCGATCGGATGCCATGTACGTCGTGGTGCCCCTGCTGGGTGTGGCGTTGCTCATTGTCATTGGTCTCTTCATCATCTGGCGCTGCCAGCTGCAAAAGGTCACCCACCACCGTCCCTCCTACCCCCAGAACAGGGGCCTGGCCAGCCGAGCGGCCCACAGCTTGCCCAGGGTGAGAGTCCACCGCGAGGCTCCTCCCAGCCAAAGTGAAGCCCGCGGCCAGCAGGAACCCAGTGGCCGAGGGGCTGCCGATGGCGAGTGGAGGCGGCTGGCCAGGACGCTGGTGGAGCCTGAGCCGGCGGCTGCCCCCCAACCCAGAATCTGCAGCGCCACTCCTCCCCCCTCCTACGAAGAAGTGACGGGGCAGCCAGATGGCGGTGGCAGCCATGGCACAGAGGAGCCCAACGCACCCTACAGCGACCCACCTCCCAAATACGAGGAGATTATGAGTCCCCTCCATGCTCCTGCGAAGTAGCGGGCCCTGGATCCTCACAGACCCCTCACACAACCGCCTTATCCCCCCCCTCACCAAGTGCCAGTCGCCCCCTTCGCTCCTGCCGCTGGACTGTGGCTGGATCCTCACCGGGAGCACAGCTGTAGTTTCAGAACTGGGCCCCGGGGGCCCCTTGCAGGAGGACGGCTGGACTGTGGCTTGGGCCCTACCGCTACAGGGGGCCATTCGGTCCCTTTGGTGCCCGCTCCTTTGGCAAGAGCTTGGTTGGGTGCTGAGGGTGGGGTGGGGGTTTTACCACTTTCTACCCACCTGGGAGGGTGCTGAGGAGGAGGGGGCAGGGGGCACCGGACCTCTCTGCTCCCAGCTCCACCCAACACTGCTCTGTGTGCTTGCTCTCCCTGCGGGATGCCTCCGTGGTCTATGGATTAAGCCCTGAGGTGGGGGGGCCTTCTCCAAAGAGAAGCAGCCCAAAGCAAGGGCGGGTTTTTGTATTCACACAGCCAATGCGTTGGCAATTGCCATTTTCTGTTGCACTGGAAGGTTGTGTGTGTGTGCCTGTAATTTCTATGTGCCAATGGAGGGCAGAGGAGAAGGACCGAGCCCCTCCCTCTCAGAAACACCTCAGGACACCTTCTGGCCCCTTGGGCTCATCCCACTGGCCCCACCCGCGTCTTCCTCTCCTTGGAGGCAGACCCAGCGACACCCCCCCCCCCCCGGGAGCAGCACACTGCCAAAGACGACCCCAGGGGGGGGGCCTTCCCATGGGGCAGCACTTTCCCCTCCTCCTGCCTCCCCCAGCAGCCGCCTTTCCCCTTGGCCCCCTTCTCCCTGCTGGAGGGCAGGGGCCCCCTTCGCTCACCAGGCAGCCCCCCTCCTCTCCCTGGGATTCCCCTTGCCCCCCCTCTGTCTCTCTCAGTGGTGCTCATGCACAGCCAGGCATCCTCCCCTTGTGTGGCTCTCTCTATGCTGCTTTACTGTATTATTTATATATATTTTGTTTAAATGGAAAGAAAATTTCTCACGGGGAGTCGGTTGCTTCTTGCACTGTTATCCAAACCAGACCACGGTCAGCCATGGATTTAGCTGTGGGCAGCTGCCAAAAAGAAGGAGGGAAGAGGCCACACATGGTGAGGGCAGAAGCTGCCTGCCAACTGATAGCAACTGCCCTGAGCCCCGGGAATTCATTCCCCCCCTTACCGGTCCTGTGGGGCGTGGCAGGGGAAGGACACTGAACACCCCCCTCCCCAGCCCACTCGGGGTCCAGCCAGAGGTGGTGTTTGCATTCCACCCCTGGCCTGGCGGCTGGGGCAGGTTGTCCCGTTCTGCCCTTTCGGGGCCCAGTGACCCTGGGGCAGGCAGATGGGTCTTGGAGTCATCAGTGGAGAGGGGCAGCAACTTCCACGCTGCTTGTGGGACCAGCTACGACCGCTCTCCCTTCAGCAGAAGCGGGAAGGGGCGGTGGCCTGCGAGGCGCCTCTCAAGGGCTTCTGGGTTTGTATGCTGAGCTCTTCATGAGAGCGAACGTGCCGCTGCCGCTAAGCCTCTGTCGGGAAGGGGCGCCGGAGAAGCGGCGGCGGGCCGGAGGGGCCTCCTTGGGCGCGGCAGGCAGGGCAACGGGGCGGGGGGCGCGCTGGGCTCTGCAGGTGGGAGGCGGCGCCTGCGGGGGCGGCTCACTTTCGGGTCAACGCACGAGAGGCGAGCCGGAGCCTCTGGGCTGCAAGTCAGGGCCACAGGCTGGCCGGGTCAGCTGACTGGGAATCGGCGCCTTCGGCCAAGCGCACAAGCGGGCCGCAGTGGGAGGCGGCCCACGTCAGGTCAATCGCGGGCCGATGGAAAGGGAGGTGCCCGGGCGGGGGTGGCGGGTCCTGCTGTTCTGGAGGGTTCCTTGCTTGGTGCAAAATCTTTTCAGCGCCCCAGAAAGACCCCCGGGGGGGGGGCTGTCCGCGCGTGCATCCGTTCTTTGGGCGATGGTGGTCTCGCCCGCCGCCAGGACCCTCCGGCGCGGGTGCTTGCAGGGCTGTCCAAAGAGGAGCGCTCTTGAACGTGGGGGCTTTTCTGGAACCAGCTGGCGAGAACCATCCCGGAGGGCTCCGTCTTCTGGCGTCTGACCGAGGGGGGGGGCGTGCAAACCCCCAAGGGACGCCTCCTCCCCACCCCAAGAGCAGGCGGAAGGCAGAAGGGCGGGCTGTGCGGTCTGCGCTGCCGGACGAAGCCATCAGGCGGCTGAAGGTGGCAGTCGACGAGGACTTTCTCCCCTCGCTCCAGGTGCGGGTCCCCGGAAGGCCTTTGCCAGAAGGGAAAGCAGGGACCTTGTGGTATGGGGTAGTTGGGGGGGGATTCACATGTATTGTCCTTCACTAGACTGGTCCTGGTTGTATTCGTAAGCAGTAAAAGGCAGCAGAAGTCGCCCAACCCTTCCCCCAATCCTCGGACTGGCCGTTACAGACCGGCGCCCCCTTTTAAGGGCCTTGGACCTCTGGGGGGGGGCTGCTCCAAAGCGATGAAGAGGAACGAACCTGCACCCCCCCCCCAGGCGCTCTAGGAGAGGCGACCCCGACGAAACCAGTTGGCTGGTCCCAGGCTGCCATGATGGATGGCATCAAACACTGCAGAGAAGATCGAACGATTGTTGCGCCAAAGTGTTCACTGAAGTCAGGAACCCAGGAGAATGGAGGCAATGGGGCCTCTTGGCTTGGCCTGTCCATCCACACCGATCTCTGGGCTTTTTGCCAAACTCACCAAGTTACGGGCTGTGCCCCCTCTGAAACGATACACAGGACAAGGAAAGGCAATAGAAAGACAAGGCAACCCTTGCTGTAGGACTATGGATCTGATAATGACATGGGGGGCTGGGGCGGTTGTGGGCTGGCCGGCCAACCCTTCCAAAGGGGCTCCTGGCCTGCCCCATCTCTGCCTGCTGACATAAACACTCTCTGCACATCACAGGAACAGAAACCGTTCAGTTGGCCTGCTCTGCCCTGTAGGCCTCTCAGAATCCTGTGCGCAGGGGGACACGGCGCTACTTGTCCCCCCCAGAGATGAATGCGCATAGGCAGATCCTGATTTCCATGCGCTTCCCACCCCGTCTCCCCCCTTGCAGTCTGACTGAAAGAGGTCCAGGCAACCTGCCTCCCCCAGGGCACAGCACCCCCACCTCCGCCCGTTCTCTGGGAAGGGAAGCTGGAGGCCGGGCAGGGGTGGCCAGGACAGCTGGACACGCAGTGGCTTCCTTTAAGGAAACGGGTGTCTCTTCCTCCCACCTGCAGCCACTTGGAGGTGGGGCCTGGTTCTAGCTGCAAGGGGACAAAACCCATGCCACAAGGTGCCCACCTGACCGTCCACCTGTCCATCGTACTCATATGGCTGCCCAGTAGAATAACTTTATTGTCACTTTAAATGTACACTAACTGACATACACTAAAATGAAGTTTCGATGCATTCAGCTCTCAAAGGGTCACCACCACCTCCAATATATACTACGTAAACATGACAAAATAAATAAAGAAATAAATACAAAATTATGCATATAACCACATATACTATATGACTCACACAGTCCAGAGGTGCTGGGGTCTTAGGGGAGAAAGGGTTTTCAGGGTCTGGGGGTCCTGCCGGAAATACTTTGAAGCCTCCCACCCCCAGACTGCGAAGTGGGTGTGTGGGTAGGCAGCTTCCCAGAATCTTCTCCACCGTCCTCACCACTCTCTATGTGGACTTTCTACCTGAGGCATCACTGCCACCAAACCAAAGAGCGATGCCCTGTGTTCAAATGCTCCCAATCGAGTCTCTGTGAAGAGTGGCCAGGACAGCCGGAGGAGGAGGATGCGCTCCCGATGCCCCCTGGGTGGCATGTGGCAGTCGAGTGGACGCGACACGCTTCTCCAGCTCTGGTCATAATCAGCCTGGGAGGTGGGGGTGGGACGGGGGGCGGAGACGGGGCCTTCTTTGCGCGGGGACTTCTCTGGGTCCTTCAGCCCCCCCTTCCAGGTAGAACGATGCAAGGAGCTGGTGGGTTCATCAGAAGGTTTTTGGCTCAAAGGAGGATAATTCTCAACCAGCCCTGGATCTGAAGTGGAGGGTGGGGTAGCGATTAATAGGTTGAATTGACCCAGGAGTGGGACTGGGTAGAATTCACTCCCAAGAGCCCTCCCCCGCCCCCCGCCACACACACACTTTAGAAACAAAGTCTCTCTGTTTTCAACCTTCTGGGCTACAACAGCAGCAGCAGCCGCCTCGTCCATTTGCTGGTCAGCCTTTCCTGGAACCAGTCATCCATAAACCAATCTATGGCCGACACACGTTGCTCAGCTTTGCCTCCCAGCCTGGACCAATGGGTACCGAGTGCAGAAGATGCCCAGTGAGTGGAAGGCAACAGAGAGGTCTTCGGAGGGGGAGGTGGTGTCTTCTGGGCCACACACAGCTGGGGGTGGAGGGGGGGCAGGCTGGAAAAAAAGGGGCTTTCAGGACTGTAGCTGCGCCTGCCCCCTTGCTGTGGGTTGAATCCAGAGGTTTCTGGAGAGGGTGCGTTGTCCTCTCCACACTTGGAAGAACAGAAGGGGGTCGCCGGGGGTGGAGAATAAGAGAAAAGAAGAAGGAGGATTACCCCCCCTTCCCAAGTGTCCAGGCATGTGCTGTGCCTATGACCGCTATGCTTCCTGGCTGGAGGTCCCCTTCCTCAGGCCTTGGGCTGCATGAGGCCACCCACACCGGACACAGCCAGGAAGCCAGAGTGGCCCAAATGCCCATTTTCTTGCCCCTGCGCAGCCAAAGGGAGCAGAGGCCACCGGGCAGTTCAGACCTGCCGACTGTTCCTATAGGCCCGGTAGGGATGGGGGTGATGACCCAGGGGGGGTGCGTGCGAGTGAGCGGGACGTGCCTGTGGAGATGGGCCCCCCACCGCTTTGCTTATGCTGTCCCTTTCGGTGGGGGGCAGAGGCCGGCCATGGTGCCAGGGAGCCATGGGTGGCTGTTGTCCGAGGTCCCTGGGGAGAAGGTCGGCCCTTTGGCAGGGCAGGCGTTGGAGGCCACTGCAGAGGAGGCTGGGCGGTCCAGGTTCCCTTCCTGTGCATCTTGTGCCATTTACGGACACCATCCGGGGAGAGGGGATGTCCGAGGAGCCCCCTCAGATGCCAGTGGAGAGGGTCGGGCAGAGCAGGTAAGGGTGTGCCGCCAGGTGAACCAGAAGGGTCCCTCCACAGGCACCGCAGGCAGACCCTGGCTGCATGGGAGGGGCAGTTGGTAAGGAGGGCAAAGTAGCACTTGGGGGTCATTTCCGCGGGTCCCCCATCTAGCTGGCTAAGCTAGCATTGGGTTCCCCCTTTCCGATAGCCTAGAAGATTCCAGTCACAAAACGGGGACCTCTTTCAGCGGACGTTCGGGGACTGTCCTGAGGAGAAGAGGGGGCTGTTCTTCTTAGGAGCTTCCTTGGCCACAGCTGCTGACCCCCGGCACCCCCTCCCTGCCCCGGCTGCCCAGCTTTCTCTGGAGAGGGAAGGACCCGCTGCTGCTCCGGGAACTGTTCTGGCTGCTGTGGGGCCTAGGCGGGTCCAAATTAGGTACGACCGAGCACCCTGTGGGACTCTGCGTGCAGCACACCGAGCAGTGGGGCATGTTCTCCACGGGGTGCAGCCACATCCCCAAGGTTGACCAGTCTCGACGGGTTCTCTTTCTCCGTCCTGCTCCCATCACCATTTGCGGCTCTGGTCTGCCCCTCGCCTGCCCCTCGGTTTGGACCAGCTGCAGCCCATGATCGGCCTTCACCTCCCCCCCTTTAGTGCCCGGGGGGGTGAACTTGGTCTGACTCCAAACAATGGCCTCGGCTGGACGCTCGGTCTGGGATGGATCCCTGCAGGAGCCTGACACCCCCTGGATGGAGACGACGGCCACGATGGAGCAGGTGAGGTGGCCGGCCACCAAAATGGACCTTCCCTTAAGTGTGGCGAGAGGCTTGTCCCTCCCCCCGCCCACCAGCCGGGCCCCTTTCTCCAATTTCTCTCTCCTGTTGGAAATGCAGCTGTCTGACCTCTCTGGGCCAGCCGGTGCCCTGGAAGAGCCGAGTGGCCATTGGCAGAAGAAGGTGCTGCTCCTTCACTCCATGTTGGCCTCTGGCCTCTGCCTGGCTTCTGGACTTGTGGACGCGGCTCAGGAGAGGGCTTGACCAGGAAATGGATGTGGCCAGCCGTAAGTCTTGCAGCCCAGCCATGGGGAGCAGGGAGATGGCGGACGGGAGGGGGGGTGTCTTGTTTTTTGTGGACAGAACAGAAAGTATTGCAGATCATCTTGACAGAGACATGGAGGCTCCATTACCAAGGCTGGGAAGGGTGAACCGTACCTTAAGTCAGGAGACCCCAAACTTGGCAACTTTAGGACTTGTTGGCTTCAACTCCCTGAATGCTCCATGTTCCAGCTATGTTCCAGCTATGTTCCAGCTATGTTCCAGCTATGTTCCAGCTATGTTCCAGCTATGCTGACTGGAGAATTCTGGGAGTTGAAGTCCAGAAGTCCTAAAGTTCCCAAATTTGAAGACCACAGCAGACCGAAAATATGTAGAAGGGGCTCAGACCGAAACCTCCCCTTGTTCCAAGAATATAAGACGGCTGAGGAAGACGGTGATTACAGCCTCTCTCAATTAAAAATAAATAAATAGTCCTGCGCAGCTGATGTCTGGATCCGCTCTATCTTGGTTTCAGTACCTAATTTGCATATAGTTTTGGGGAACGTTCTGTTCATGATACCTGCAGCAAGGAGATTGTAGGCACAAAGATGGAAAGATCCGGTCCTGCCCACGCGGGAAGAACAGCCGGATGAAGTCGGTGGAACTTGCTGCGGTGGCTAAATTGACTTCTTCGGGCAGGGGGGTGGGGCGGGGTGTACAATATCTACACTTATTACTGACTGGAAACCTTTACAGAAGAAAATAACTATGGTTTGGATGACTAGACCCGAGAGAGGATGAAGAAGACGTGTTGTAACCACAGAGTAAAATTGCTAATTGTACTGATAAAGGCTACAGAAGAAGATTGAAGGCACCTTTTTCCCTTGGGCCTTTTCCTTCCTTTTCTGATTTAATCTTACATTCCTGCTGCCGCTCACTCCCCCCCCACCCCCCACCCCTTCTCCAGGGAAAAGATTGTTGTGTCTTCGCTAAGCGTGTTTTGCATCCAAGGTGCGCGAGGGAGCCCGTGTCGGAGGGTGTTGGCGGCTGGCGTGGCAGCTGCTGCCCCTTGGGCCTTTCAGGTCTTCTGGTTTTGAAGCCCTCCCAAAGTTCCCCTCCCCACGACTTTCCCCTCGCCTTTCTAATTTGGGAGAAGGAAGGTTTTGCAAAAAACGTGGCCTTATTTGTGGCCCAAATTCTGTATTTGCTCCCTGATTACAAGGGGTCATTTTTAGGCAGGAGACTTCAAGTTCAGCTCTGGCACCTGTCCAGTTTGAGGGGTCACCTCTTGCCAGGCCCTGTTGAGGCGGCCTCGCTCTCTGCGGCCAGGCGCACATGGGCAGGAGAGAGGAAGGCGCCGCTCGTCGGGGGAGTTTGGCGTCCATGCTCCTTTCCCAGCAGGCTCTGGTGATCTTGCCCACGAGCTCAACAGAAGGGCCCCCGCTCGTAAGGACAAAAGCAGCCGACCTGTTAGCTCGAAGCAGGCGGTGTTGGTGCTGCAGGTAACCTTGGCAAACCGCTCAGTCCCTGAGCAGCCGAAAGGAGTAGGAAAGGCGAGCTCCTTGGGGTTCCACTCCCACACCGCGTCAGCCAGCAGAAGGGCTCGGCAGCAGGCAGGCCAATGCCACAGAAATGGGGCGCTGAAGGGCATTCGGATCAGCACGGGCAGCAGGGTTGACCTGCAGGAAAAGGGACCCCTGCAAAAAGAGGTTGGCACAGATGCAGTGCCCGGCCCTTTCCTCTTGAGTGACGGGCTGCACAGGAGGGTCACCCAGGACCAGCCCAGCCCGCAAAGGGCCTCCTACTTGCTTGCAACACCTGGCAACCCTTTGAAGCAGCCAGCCAACCGCCTGATGGCAATGCCCAGCAACGCTGGGAAGGGAACCTGAGGCCCGGAGAGTGGGTGCTCCGCGCAGGCTGCGGGATCCAGGCCTGCCCTCCTCCCGTGCAGCCACCTGCCTCCGATCCGAGACGGCTGTGGCAGGGCCCTGACTAGTGAGTAGCAGGGGAAGGGCTGGCTACGCCGGCTGAGCTGGAGGAAGAAGGGTGAGGCCGGGGGGCCTGGAGGAACGGACGTGCCTGGGGTTGGGGATAGTGACCAGTGGCCTTCCTGCAGCTTCCCCCCTGGCAAAGAAACCCCTCTGTTCAGCCACGCGGGCCCTGGAAGGCTCAGCTGGGGGCACTTTGGAAATGCCCTCGGACAGGAACCAACACTGGCAGGGGGGGCAGTCCAGAGGGCAGGCTGTGTCGGTGCCCAGAGGTTGTCTCAGGTGTGTCAGAGAGAACAGATGTCTGGGGATTTAGAAAGAAGCGCTGGTCAGCAAGAAGGGCGAAGGATTGGGGAGGGTCCTGAGGTCCCACTCCTCTTCTGGGCGTCCAACGGCCTCTTTCTTCCTCTTCAACTGACATTTGTAACTGCTCCGGAATGGGAGCAACTGTCTGTTACGCCAGGCAGCTCTTTCTCTGGCACAGCAGCAGCAGCAGCAGCACAGCTGGACGGGGGGGGGGCGTCTCCTTTTACCCAGTTTGCTTGCCTGCTGCTGAGCCTGGGGGCTGCCTGGCCTATGCCCCTCCTTTGACACCTCCCCCCCAAAAAGTCTGAATTCAGAGGGCAGAAAAGAAGAAGTGTCTCCGTATTCTTGCAGATGGTCAGCCAGGGTAATTAGGTACTAAGGAGAGAGAGAGAAGAGGAAGAGGAAGAGGAAGAGGAGGAGGAAGAGGAAGCAGCACAGGAAAGCAGTGGGGGTTTGGGGTGGGGGGTTTTGAGAGGCTGGAAAGAAGAGCGTGGTGGAAGCCCATCTCTCTAATCAGGTGAGGGGATGCAATGGAGGGGGCCTGCGTTCCTTGGGGGGCTTTGCCGTTTCCCCACTTTCAGGTGAGAGGGTTCGGCTTTTGCTCAGAGTTGGTGGGGGGGTCTCCCCAACTCAGCTCTGAAGGACCCTCCAAGTCCTTGAATATTGTTCCCTTGGATCACAATTGTTTCCCTAATAGTTCTTCTCTCTCCCACTCTGGGTTTGCCCGTTTACGTAGATGCTACAAGGGCTGCTATTAGTTTTGCTTGTATGGTAACTACGGCTGAATGTGCTGAGACCAATTACAAAACAAACCACCCAAGTGAGTGATGGCTAAAACAGATGTCAAAATGTCCACCTAATCGGCTGTGGCAGCTGCTTCATGCAACTGGTCGGTTGCGGTCATTTGGAAGTGGTACCTTCCGGCTCCTGAGCCCGGCTGCGCTCTGCTCTCCCTCCAGGAGAGTTAGGCCCAGCTCCTCCCCAGGCCGGTTCCTCCCAGGTTGCCCCGCTGGGCCTGCTGAGCACCGCACCCCTGTGGTGAGGCCGGGCCTTGCGCTGGTGAGTTGCCATGGCTCTGGAGGCGGAGGCGAAAGCCTTCGGGAGAAGCCCTGGGACCACGTGGGGGGAGCAGGGGAAGAAAGGAGGCCCAGAGGAAACTCTCTTGCTAGCTGTGTCCCTCAAGTTCAAACCAATGTTTGAAGGTGAATCGGGGCCTTTTGCTTTGCCAACCGTAATAGTCCAATTTGTGTATTAACAGGTGACCATTCGGGTGATGCAATCAATTGTCTCTGCAGAGATTTGTCACGACAGGCTGTTTGTAGGGGACTGGGAAGATTAATGGTGGGCACAGGGGAGTCCAGCTGCGCATCAGGCCACGTGATTCGCACCCAGTCCGCAATTCCTCTCCTCTGTCTTGCACAGCCACAGCTCTCACTGGTTTTGTGGGGCTGCCACTTATCAAACCAGCTCTCTGCTATTGGCCTCAAGTCTCGCCGGTGTTCTCCTAGGGACAGGTCTGACTCCGGCCCCTGCCCCTGGGCAGAAACCGAGAGCGGGTCACACCAGCAGGGGAAAGTAGGCCGGCTGTTCCCTGGAGGTGTACGGGGGGGGGGGCAGGACTTCCATGGGGAACCGCCAGGAGGAAGGCAAGGGCCACTTCCCGGAGGTGCTTCCCGTGAGGAGGCTCCGTCCTGCATGAGAAAGACGCATTGTTGACAGCCCTCCAGCCACGGCTTTGCTCAAGGAAAGTCGGAGCGCAGCCTTGGCAGGATGGGATGGGCCCAGCTTCCACGCCATTCCCCTGCCAAGGAAAGGTGCCGTACTTCAGTGGCTCTCGGGAAAGTCGCTTAAGGTGCCAGTCCCTCCCGATTGCCAGCCAAATGCCCCCTCTCGTCCTCGGGTGAAGTCCATATCTCCAGCCAGGCTTCTTTCTCCTCCCTGTTTTCCGAAGCAGAATAAAGTTGGTGGCTTCTGCACATGGAGCATGATGGCAAAGAACAATGGCGCCAACCACCAGAAAACGGCCTCCATCAAAAGCAGAGGCAGCCCGGGGCAGACCAAGCTCAGCAACCGCGAGAGCAGGTAACTAACTCGGGGCCAGGCCCCCCCTTGCCCAGATGGCCTCGGGCGCGCCCTGTATGCTGGAAAGCGTGGTGCCCCTTGCGAGGGGGTGGGAGACGTGGAACCGGAACGTGGTGGCGCAGGACTGTGGTGGGCCCCAATCCCTGCTCCTCCTGCGCCCGTGTTTCCTGTTGCAGTTTACGTGGGGTTCAAGGCTTCAGTTGTTCAGATGGCATTCTGCCCTGTCTGGAGAGGTTGGGGGGGAGCTGCCCCCCCTGAGGAAGCCAGGGGAAGCCCCCTTCCAGGGGGGAGTCGGCTTTGGCTTCTGTGCCGAAACTTGGCTGGCAAGGCACAAAATCTATGGGTTCCCACCAGTCTGTGTAAGGAATGCAGAGGCAGCTCGGCATCGGGGTGGGGTGGGGAATCGAAAAACTTTCCTACCGGTTCTGTGGGTGTGGCTTGGTGGTCACGTGCCTGGGTGGGCGTGGCCGAGTTGTAAAATGCGGTGAAACTCACTTAACAGAAGGAAGGGAGCAGGGAAGGCAGCTGGGAAGGTGGGAGGGAGGGAGGGGCAGCTAGGCAGGCAGCTAGGCAGGCAGTCAGGGCGGGCGGTGATTGGGGGAGCAGTTTGGGGGTGGGGCCAGCAGTCATCCCCACCAGTTCAGTGAGCCAGGCCACCTGCCGGCTAACGGTTCTCCCAAAGGGGTCTTAGCCGGTAGCCTCTGGCTTGGCCTCCTCCCTCTGCTGTGTCCAGAGCGATGGGTCTCCTGGTGCCTCTGAGGGAGCAACCCAGGGTTCTGTGAGTTGCCGTGGTGGGCACGGGTGGGTGGCTGCTTAGCTTCCTAGGTCAAGGAGGCCCCCTTGCTCTTGCGTCTCTCTCCAGGCCTCCTTCAGTTGACGACGACGCCTCCTCGGAACTGCGACGCGTGGCTGCCCTGGAGGATGCAGGCCACCCCAAGAAAGGGGCCCTCTCCAGGTAGGCTCCGCAGGGCTCTTGAGGATCGCCCGGGTGGGAAAGTGGCCTCTGCCTGCAGGCCATTCCAGGGGAGTGGGCTAGCAGCAGGGGTGTATTCCTTCGGCTGCCAACCAACCCGCCCACCTTCTTCCCTAGGGTAGCTCGGCTGGTGGTGGCTGTCCGAGGATGGGCCAAGAAAGGGGCGAAAGAGGAGGAGAGGCCGGACTCCTTCCTCGAGCGCTTCCGTGGGCCTGAGTTGAAGGCCTTGGCATCAGAGTCGGCAACGGCCGGTGGAGATGGCCTTGCAGGCCAGAGGCAGAAGAAGTGAGTCCCTGGTGAGAGGAGCAGCTCTCCCGTCGGCAATGAGGGACCAAGGGGGGCTGCCTTGACCTTGGCCTTAGTGGGGGGGGACATGGCAGTGGACTCTGAGGCCAGGGAAGAGCTGCGGCCACTCTGGGGTGGGTAGGGGAGAGGGAGGGAACCCTGCCCCTCTACGGCTGGGGAGGGGGCTCCTTGGGCATCCTTTGTCCTCCTGGGGAGGGGAAGGCGGCATTGCACTAGATGTGGCCTAGGCCGGCAGGTCCAGTGGTGCGTTGCTCCCGGTTCGGCCCAGTTCGATGAACCGGTAGTGGCGACAGCAGCGGGAGGCTCCATCCACCCTTGCGGGGCGCTTGTGCACGTGCACCAAAGCATCACGAGAGCATGCACACGCACCGGTCGTGGCAGGAGTTAGAGGCCACTGCTGCGCTGGACCTCTCGTGAGGAGGAGGTTGGAGCTACACTCTTTTGGCCTTTGGCAAAGTGGCCGAGCGCCTCTTGGGTCCTGTGGCAGCAGCAGGGGTCTGTAGTGGAGCCTCCTCCCCCTCCTCCTCCCCCTCCCCCTCCTCCCCCCTCCTCCTGCTCCTCCCCCTCCTCCCCCTCCCCCTCCTCCCCCTCCTCCCCCTCCTTCCCCCCTCCCCCTCCTCTGCCTGAGCAGCTGCGACCTCCCAACACGTGTCTGGCAGGCCCCAGCTGCTAGGCTCCGTCAGGCCACTGGCTTCCCCTAAACGGCCTGCTCAGGGTGGCCCCTCAAATGCCCTGGGGGGCAGAATAGCCGACTTGGAAGGTGCCTTGGCAGGCGGCCTTCTGCTCAAGAAAGAAACCCTCCACGGCATTTCGGGCAAGTGGCCCTGCAGTCTGTTCTGGTCAACCTCCAGTGTTACAACACCCACAAATTCATTGTTTTTACTGTTAGGAGGTTTCTCTCTTTTTGTTCTGGCCTCAGGTGCTTTGGAGAATAGGTTGACCCCTTAGATATTGGAACATTGCTGTCACGTCTGCCCTGGTCCTTCTTTTGGCTAAACTAGATGTGCCCAAGACAGGTTGAGTCACAATCAGCCCCAGAGTCCTCTCTGGTCATCTGGCACTCTCCCTTTCTTCCCTGCCCGGGCCAACCGAGGAAGGGCTCCACTGAAGCCACGGCAGTGGACGTGGGAGAGAAGCAGGGCAGTGGCCGTGTTTTGGCTTTCTCAATCGCAACCCCCCCCATGCCCCTCAGCCTCCAGGCCCCGGGGCCCCTACCTGGACTGGCGCCGGACCCCCCCTCCCATCAGCCCTGCCCTACCACTGCAGCTCGGTTCCTTTAAAGGAGGTTTTGACTCTGTTTCCAGGAAGAGATGGAGGGTCTTTGTGATGGACCCAGCTGGGAAGTGGTACTACCGCTGGCTCCTGGTCATTGCAGCCCCCGTTCTGTACAATTGGTGCCTGCTGGTTGCCAGGTGAGTGGGGGAGGAGTGCGGTTTTGGGGCCTTGCCTCCCGTGTGTCTCACCTGCCGGCCCTCTGCAGGGCCGACCAACCGGGCTCCAGCCCCTGCAGAGTGGAAGGAGAGAGCACCCAGCAGACCCCTTCACAGCCCTCGTTCTGCCACTGCCGACCCGAGCGGGCCCAACCAGGCTGCCCGCTTCCTTCCATGCCTGCCGCGGCCTCTCTCTTCCACCGGCTGCAGAAGGAGGGGACAGAGGGACAGGGCTTTGGTCAGGCACCAGAAGGGATGTTTTGCTGCTGGACAGCTGTCCCCTCCTGATGCACAGATGGAGGCCCAACAACTGTCCCTGGAAATTGTGCTGGCTGCCTTTCCCCTCCTGGGGGACCCTCCCCCCCAGTCAAGGAAGCCCTTTTGGTCCAAGGCAAGGGGGGAGAAGCCACCGAAGGCCCAAGGGCTCACTCCCACCTCTGCAGGTCCACTCTTAACAACCCCCCCCCCCAGCCCCCTACCCCTTCCTAGCCATTTTCTGCAGGGTCAGAGTCTCTTGTTTCAGATTCACTTATGAACATGATCCAGAGTCCCCCAGGTGGCTTTCACAGCTAATCCGGGACTAGAACCCATGGCGGGCCTGGTTCCTAGCCTGCTGCCTTTGCCATTAGACGAACTGGCTCAGTGCCCCAAAGGCACCCTGCAGAATGCCCTCCCTGTGGTGGCCCCTCACCCATTTTTCCTTTGGACAGCCATGCCTGGCGCCCCCCCCCCCCATCTCGGTGCCCTGTTGGCAGCTCAGCTCTGGTCCCTTTGCAGGGCCTGTTTCAATGAGCTCCAGAGAAGGTATTTGCTCTGCTGGCTTCTGCTGGACTACCTGGCCGACGGCATTTACATTGTGGACATGGTCATCCGGATGAACACAGGTGAAGGAGAAGAGGTGGGGTCTGGACGGGGAAGGGTCTGTGCTCCTTCTGTAGCTGAGGGAAAGGCAGGAAATGGCCCTGAGAGGAGAGTCCAGTCTCCTGGCCTGAACCTCCGGGGGGGGGGGGAGGGAGACTTATCAAACTTCATTGCTAACAGTGGTGCCCAAACTGGGCAGTAGTGGCCTTCATAGAAAGGACGCTACCCTGATAGCCAGCTGAATTAATAAATGTTCAAACTGGGGCACTGGTAGCTGTCAATGCTTTGTCTCCCCAGCCTTCCTCACTGTGAGAATGGAACGCTTTGAATTTGTGGCTGCCAGGCAGAATAAGGAGCAGTAGTAAAGAACGGTGTGGACAGGGCCTTATTTGAGCTGCTCCTTGTGCTTTTTCTGGCAGGTTTCCTCGAGCAGGGATTACTTGTGAAAGATTTCAAGAAACTCCGGGCTAAATACTTTGCCACTCTGCAGTTCAAGCTGGACATCTTGTCCATTCTGCCCACTGACCTGGCCTATTTCGCGGTCGGCGTCCATCGGCCTGAGTTGCGCTTCAACCGTCTGCTGCACTTCCCTCGCATGTTTGAATTCTTCGACCGGACTGAAACCAGAACCAGTTACCCAAACATCTTTAGGATCTGCAATTTGTTGATGTACATTCTGGTCATCATCCACTGGAACGCCTGCATTTACTACGCCATCTCGAAGGCCATTGGCTTTGGCGAAGACACCTGGGTCTACCCCAATATCTCAGACCCGGAATATGGCTACCTGACCAGGGAGTATGTCTATTGCCTCTACTGGTCCACCCTGACCTTGACCACCATTGGGGAGACCCCTCCGCCTGTGCGCGACGAGGAGTTTCTCTTTGTGATCTTTGACTTCCTCATCGGAGTCCTCATATTTGCTACGATTGTGGGGAACGTGGGCTCCATGATCTCCAACATGAACGCCACCAGGGCCGAGTTCCAGGCCAAGATTGACGCTGTCAAGCACTACATGCACTTCCGGAAAGTGAGCAAAGAGATGGAAGCCAAGGTCATCAGGTGGTTTGACTACCTTTGGACCAACAAGAAAACTGTGGACGAGTGGGAAGTGCTCAGAAATCTCCCCGACAAGCTGCGGGCTGAGATAGCGATCAACGTCCACCTGGAGACCCTGAAGAAGGTGCGGATATTCCAGGACTGCGAGGCCGGGCTCTTGGTGGAGCTGGTGCTCAAGCTTCGGCCCCAGGTCTTCAGCCCAGGGGATTATATTTGCCGGAAAGGAGATATTGGCAAGGAGATGTACATCATCAAGGAAGGGAAGCTGGCGGTGGTGGCGGACGACGGCGTTACGCAATACGCCCTGCTGACTGCCGGGTGCTGCTTTGGAGAAATCAGCATTCTCAACATTAAAGGGAGCAAAATGGGGAACCGGCGGACGGCGAATATAAGAAGCATCGGCTACTCCGACCTCTTCTGCCTGTCCAAGGAAGACCTCATGGAGGCGGTGACCGAGTACCCGGACGCCAAGCGGGTCCTGGAAGAGCGCGGCCGAGAGATCCTCACCAAGGAGGGGCTGTTGGATGAAGCGGCGGCGGCGGAAAGCATGGAAGCCATGGACGTGGGCCAGAAGCTGGACAGGCTGGAGACCAGCCTGGAGACCCTGCACGCTCGCTTCTCCCGCCTCTTGGCCGAATACGACGCTGCTCAGATGAAGCTCAAGCAGCGGCTGACGTCTCTGGAAGCGCAGCTGAAGGGGGACAGGCAGGAGGAGGAGCTGTTCCCCGAGGGTTTCATCAGCCCAGTGGGGGCAGAGGGGGAAGCCGAGCCTTGACCTCTCGCCTCCTGCCACTTCCTGCTCCTTTGTTTACGTCCTCTGTGTGTCTCTTACTCCCCCCAGGCCGAATTCTCATCAGATTCCCAGACTGCTGCTCTCTCACAGCTCTTTCCCGGGGCCTTTCTCCTGCCGACGGTCAATGACAGACAGCGGAGTCTCCCTTTCTCTTAACTCCCTTTCGTCCTTTTCCTACCTCGAGATGGGAGGCTACGGGGTGTTGGGTGTTCGTTTTGAAAAACAGTTGTGAAATTGAACGGAGACCCGGCTGCCCTGCTCTAACTTTTGGCCTCTATTCTGGTGACCATAATCCTTTTTCAAAATATCATTTCACGGTGACTCACAGCCGATAAAAAAGATCACGACTTCCTGTTTTGGAGGCAATTTCCGGTGGAATTCTATTGCCTAGATCATTTCACAGGCGGAAGGAAAGAAAGCGCGTACGTACACTTCAGGCATTGTCTACCAGGACCTGGAAGCATCTCTTTATGTGAGGCCTGCAGAGTTCAAAGTTGCAGAGAGAAAAATGTCCCTTGAACCCTTAGATCAGTTTTTGCTGCGTGGATCTGTTTAGTCTATTAATTCTGAGCAGTGAGACTTCCTGGTGTGCATCTCTTTGTTTTTGAAGATAACTGAAATTCCTTCTGAGGCCACGCCCAGTGCCAAAAATGCAGCACCTCCTGGCAGGGGTCTGTGTTTAGGGACCACCTTCACACACCTCAGGCCCTCGGGAAAGGTCAGTTGCAGAAGCTTTTCTGGGGCCACCATTCTTTCTCAGACCCAGCTTGAAGAGGGCCTGAAATCCATTGGGAATGTTGGTGGGTTGAGCCCTACGGCTGCCCACCAGATCCCCACGGTTGAAGAAACCAGGAGCCTTTCCAATGTCATGGATGGATGGGGAAATTATGGCCTTTGCAGGAACTGGGAATCGGAGCCGTGTAATGAAGTTGTCTGGAAAGGCTTTTGCATAACCGCTTCCTTTACCTGGTCAGATTCAGTCCTTGGCACTGACCCCTGGCATCCTCACGGGTGTTTGCATCGTCACGGGTGTTTGCATCCTCACGGGTGTTTGCATCGTCACGGGTAGTTTGCATCGTCACGGTGGCACTTGCTTGGCCTGCGTGAGGCGATGTGGACATGAGCCGCTGTCCCGATTCAGAAGCTGGGAATGAAAAAGAAATTCTCCCGTGCAGCTTTATAAAGAAGCATATGGACCCCCCCCACCCCCCCATCCGTAATTGGAAGCAGGTCAGGCCGGTTGGGGGTCATCTGGTTCTTGAGGGAAAAAAATGCCTAGGTGGCAGCAGTGTGCCCAAGGCCGCTTCACCTGTTGCCCTCCTCTTAGTGTGCCTTAAGAGAGGCCTGCCTTGGTGGAACAGAGTCACAGGGCCCCATGTCATCCTTAGAAAAAATAATAATAAAGCACTCGTGTCAGTGATACATCTGGCTGATTTCTTTTCTTGCTGCCCTCCCCCCCCCCCCCCCCGTATTTCCTTGTAAGTGAAAAATGGGGCAGTGAAATGGCTGAAGCTGGTCTTCTAAGGAAGCTTGGTTTAATGGCCCAGAAGAGCCCGGCCATTCTGGCCGTGGCGGGAAGTGGCTTGTCCACAAAGGGAATGATAGGCCACAAGGGGGCGCTGTTGGCCTACAAAGTCGAGACATCTGAGGGAATGGAAAAGGTCCCCCACCAACCCTAAAGAACCAGCGACTTTTGACCAGGCCCAAACTTGCAGTCATTTCCTGTCCTTTCTGGAGAGTTGAGCCCATTCGGTAGATAGGTTTTCTCCCATGATGGTAACTTGATACACTTAGTTCGGGTGTGGATTCTTCCATCTGTTCCGCTTGGTCTGAGGGTATTCTGAGGCCATGGGCAGTTTGGCAGAATTCCTGATTCCTGACATGTGCAATGCCCCCCAAAGGCTACGAGCCCTTCAGCAGGCACAGGGCCCCCCTTAAAGCAGCCCATTCCCATTTACCCTGAGCTGCATCACGTACTGGTAGAAGCATAAGTAGCACCCACACTAGTGGCAGATAATTGGCCAGTGATCCTCTTTAACGTGAGCTGTCTGCTCCGGGAGAGGGAGGATGTAGATTGTAGCGGTCGGAGGAATTCTGGGAGTTGAAGCCCACAAGTCTTAAAGTTGCCAGGTTGGAAGACCTCTGATGTAGAGGTCTACCTGAAGGGGCATACTGAAGAATCTGCTCATTTTCTAGAAGACAAAATCACCCAGATTCATCTCAGTTAGTTGCCAATGTGGTTGCTGGACCGGGGAAAGTTCTTGACCAGTCATCTGGGAATGGTTTGACCCTGTGGTTCCCTAGGGCAGGATCTAGGGAGTCCGAGCACAAGCGACTGTATTTTAGAGCCATTCCCCTTCTGGCTCATGAAGGTCTCTTAGGAGGCAACGTGCTGGTGGGTCCTAGCAGTGATGGACGCTTCCGTGCAGGAGGGAGTGACGTCCTGGCTTGTGCACCAGTTGTATCCTTTCCTAGACCAATGACCCCTACTCATGGTCACTCAGGACGTAGGCACCTCCTCTTTGGCTACTGCGACATGCTCTACATGGGACTGCCCTTGAAAAGTATACAGAGGCTGCAATCGGTCCAAAAGTGGTTTTGTGCAGACCAGGTGGGCATGTGTGTCACCTCTCCTGCAGGACCTGCATTGGCTGCCAATTTGCTTCTGGGGCCAATCCGAGGGGCTGGCTGTCACCTGGGCCCAAGTTCTCCAAGGAACTCTCCTTTCCTGGTCCCTTCTACCTGGCCCACCAGAGCAGAGAGGAAGGGGATGCGACGGGTCCCCTCCCCTAACGAGGCCCCTTTAGCAGGATCCAGAAGTAGGGCCTTTCTCCTACATGATCCCCCATGGAGGTAAGATGGGCCCCCATTTTGACACTCTTTCAGAACAGCCCAAAGAACCGGTTCTGCCAACAGGCCTGTGGACCCCAGAATGGGATGGAGACCATCAGTTGATCATTGGGAGGGATGAGTTATTTGCAAGTATTTAGTTATTAGATTTATGTGCCACCCATCTTGACTGGAGATGACTTTGCCTTTTTATTGTTTTTACATTGAGTTTTATCTTTGTGAGCTGCCCAGAGTTGTTGAGAGTGAGTTGGGCAACCGTATCCATTTTTTTTGAAATAACTGTGAAGTCATTTCCCCCTAGCCCATTGAGACCGTTCTTGTTCTGGGCTACTTTCTGGTTTATGGGAATTTTTGTTTCAGTCAACAGCCACAGTGGGGGAGACATTTACGCCACAAGACTCTGCAGTGAAGGGAAGGGGGCAACGGGGGGCTTTCCTGCTTCTCCATAGAGGCTTTAGCTGTTTCTGCTGCTGCTGTCATTCTTTCCCATCTGCCTCGAGGAAATACGAGAGCCTGCGACTTGGTTCCATAATGACGAAATGTGAATGCTACGTTTTTATTGCTCAGCCGCCATGACAGAATAAAGGTAAGACAAAATCAGGCTATCCATTTGCACCAAAGATAGTTTCAAACACGCACACACAAAACACCACCTTGCCCAGAAGGAAGTCATTTCAGCACTCTGGACAGCAACCGCAGTCCCCAGCTGTGGGAAGGCAAAATCCCAGAAGGGCCTCCTCAGGAAAGGCCCCCAAGTATCACAAAATAAAGCACAATAAACAAAATGTAACAAGATGCCCGATGCAGCATATTGGCCCACCTGGGCTTAAATAATAATAATAATAATAATAATAATAATAATAATAATAATAATTATTATTATTATTATTATTATTAATTGGATTTGTATGCCTCCCCTTTTAACCTTTGTGAAAGCTGGGATCACCAAAGGATCAGGCAGCTGTTTTGGGATGCCACATAAAACCAACTGTTGCATTCCAGGGTCAATAATTCAAGAGTGGGGGCTGGTGGGAACCAATTGCAAGTGCAATGTTGCTGGGGGAGGGGGTTAGTATCTCTCAGTAAAGGTGAGTGAAGAGCCCTCAGCAGAAACTTTTCAAAGCATCTGAATATTACTTTCCTGAAGCTCTGGATATTAAATTAAATCCACCTGGATGCTGGGAGGGGCTAGAAAGACAGACTCAATACATTTAAATTATACCAAGAGTGTAAAACTCTTCGCGATGCCTTCCTGATGACTTCTTTGCCTTGTCAGAGATGGGAATACATGTTGCTTTCAACAGGACGCATGGCCAATCAATTGTCCAGCCTTCATTGCACACATGCTGTGCATCGGTAATAAAGGTTAGAACTGAACTGAATTGAACTTGAAAGGCCAAAAGAGCAGAACAGCCACTAAAATAAGGTCAATGGGAATCAACATCTTCCAACGAAATTCTCATCTAGGAGAACTGAAACCTCTTCAGATGTTGAAGATTTGCAGGGTGAAATTTGGGGGGCTTATATTGACCTTCCCTCCCTGCCTGCCTGCAGCTCAGCAATTTTATTAATGTAGCTGACGTCTTGAGTTTTGACTGACTGTTGTGCAAACTCAGCCCGTTCAGTCGCAGCCAGCTGTCCAGTGCAGCCAAGCAGAAGCTCCGAGTCCCAAGAGAATCAACCAGGGTCCCAGTCTGCTCTTTTCTCACCCACGGGCCTCCCCCCTGGGGATGTCACAGCCTCCCCCCTGGGGATGTCACGTCCTGCCTCTTCTGCGTGTTAGTCTGCCAAATCCTGCCCAATTTGCTTGTGCCGTCTTGTGCGGGGGAAGCCAGCTCAGCCCCGCTTTCCTTCCAGACTCCCCCCACACCCAAAGGCTTTGGCACGGGCTCAGGGTGGCCCGGATCTGATCTCAGGTTTCCACAGGTTCCCACACACCCAGCAGCCGCTGCCACAAAGCCGTCTAGTGTCTTGGCAAGGCCAAGGGGGTAGAAAGTGGAACATAAAAACATCCCAAGAGGGAAATGAAAACAACACCACCATTCAAATACTTCCTAAACTAACTCCCCCCTCTAAAATCTGGATTTGAGGCCAGCTTTAATCTATTTTTTAAAAACAATTTTTTATTAATTTATCAAGATATAAAATACAAAGGAAAATGGAAACAATGGGAAAATAAGGGAGGAAAATGCTTTTTAGCGCAGTAGAATAAGATCAACATTACAGTCTCAACTTTTAAACTTTTATATACTAATGTATATTAGCCATTTCTATAACAACAAACATATTTAATCATCAAAACTCCAAGTTTCATATTTTTCAGTCTCAATACAATGTGCAGAAGTGGGCCAATTTGGATCTTAACATTTTGGGCAAAGCTGCAATGTTTTTTCGTACAATAGGCCAGAGGTCTTCAAACTTGGCAACTTTAAGACTCGTGGACTTCAACCAGTGGTGCACTAGCAAAACTTTTACTACCACACTGTGGCCGTGGCTTATGCATTTTGTTTCAACATCTTTCAGTGCAAATTGGGTGTTCTGGGGTGGAGCTCCAAATTTTGCTACCAGAACTGCGTTCCTGACCGTTCCCATAGGACCCCATCACGGACTTCAACTCTCTGCTGGCTGGAGACTTCTGGGAGTTGAACTCCACGAGTCTTAAAGTTGCCAAGTTTGGGGACCCCTGCAATAGAGGAAGAGAAAGCTTCACCTCTCCCCCCCCCCCAAATTTACAGTTTAGAGCCAAAGTTAAAAACAGTTCAGAGAGGCTAAATCCTGTAATAATTATTGACCATGGAGAACCTCCGTAGAGGCGCTGTGTGGTTAGGAATGGGGCTCAAGGGACACGATTGTTGGCCTCAGGCGTCATCCCGAGACCCCCGTGTTGCTGCTGCTGCTGCTGCTGCTCAGCCCCGAGGGGCCTTTGACGACTCTTAGGATTCCCTGGAGCCCCTCGCAAGAAGCGTGCAGCGAAGGGAGTGGCAGGTCAACGGAAGTGGCCAGATTTTGAGTCCAGATCGGTGCCATTTTGACTGGGTGGGCCGAACGAGCACCGGTTTCTCCATCAAAGCCAAGGACGGTGGAGCCAATACCTGCCCTCCCAGCTGTCTGCTCCCGGCCATCGCTGGTGCTCCCGGGGCTTTCCAGCTCCCACCAAGACGGCCTTCCGGTTCTTTCTGTCTCCTTGAGGGTGGGGTGGGGAAGGTGCCCCATCCGAGACCCTGCTTTCCTCCGGCCAGGGCAACCCTCACCCTGGGTCTCTCCACGCGGACAGGGAGGAGCAGCAGCTAAGGGGGCAGTGGCCCCCCTGCATTGCTGGTCGAGGAAGCCAGCCCTGTCAGAGCCACAGCGCGGAGCGAGGGAAAAATAGGTTTCCACTGCCTGGTGGACCTAAAGGCATTGTTCCCAAGACCACCTATTCTCTCTGACCTGCTTCTTCCAGATTTCTGGAATTAGTGATTCACACATGGCACATTTTTTTAAACAAAGAGTCATCCACCTCTTCAGCCATCGCTTCTTCTGGTTTGAGTTGTAGATCCCCTTTTGCCACCGACCTATGGTTGCCCCAGGATACAACGCTGGCTTCCACAGGTGGAGGCCAACTGAGGTGTCTTGGAACTCACCTATGTGTGCTGGGCTACCCTGATGGACAACCTCTTTCACCTGCCCAAGGCCAGCAGGCTCCTCTGTGCCCATAGAAGGGGCGACGTGGACGTGGGCTCTCCCGCCACACCTGCCAAGCGGGGCAGAGGCGCCCAGGAGGGTTCCCACAATGGTATCCCGAAGCCGCTCTCTGCAGCTGGCCTCTTGGCCTCAAGGGCAGCCAAAGGGCTCATTGACCAAGAGGGTCTCCACATTTTTCGCCCAACTTCTCTGCTCTTCTGTATTTGCTAATTTTTGAAATGCAGAAATTTGTAGACTGGGGGTTTGGCCGGTTATCACCATCAGCTGTTAATGCTTAAAATATAATTAGTTGTGAAATGTTCTCTCTCACTTTCATACTTAATTACCCATGCATAATAACTGTCTTTCTCCTCAAGAATGCCCCAAGACACAACCAGGATGGGTCCTCTGGGAGTTTTTCTTCTAATCAGGCCAACTCTCTTTCTCCCTCCGATCGCCGCCCGCCCTTAAGGGTCAGCTTGGGAAAGAAGGCTCCACCCGGAATTTGAGAACGGGAGGTTTGCTAATTCAGATATGTCCAGTGAAGGGCTACCAAGATTTTTACTACCGCACTGTGGGTGTGGCTTATGCAGGAGGCCCTGCACTTTCTTTCAACGCCTTCCAGTGCAAATTGGGTGCTCTGGGGCGGAGCTCCATTTTCGCTACCCCACTGCATTCCCCTCCCCCCCGGATAGATCTGTGGGTGCAGGTGCCCCAATTTCTCACGGTGATCCCACAGTCGGGCTACCGTATCTTGAATGCAGAACCCTGGACAGTGGTAGCCGGGCAAAATGGTAGCCAGATAATACAAAAACTCTAAGCAGAGGTAAGACTTGTGGACCTCTGGGAGTTGAAATCTCCAAGTCTTAAAGTCACCACGTTTGGGGACCCCTGCATCTAATAATGCTTTGCTCAATGGACTGAGAGGCTGCTGAGCAACAAGCCGTTGGTCAAAGTTGGGCCAAGCGCTTTCAAACATTGTATGATACCTGCTTCTTCTCGTGATTGGCTTGGGGGCGACTTCTCTTTGTCAGCCATCGCTCTGCTTCCTTCATCACCAGGGGGATTGCCACACAAGGGAGGAAAGGCCTTGTACAACTTTGTCTCAGACTAGACTTCTTTTTTTGTGTAACGGAGGATGGGACGCCTGGGTTAGATGCGTTTCCACCCCAGCAGCAAACGTGTGGTTCCACTCTCTTTATTTATTTATTTTATATATTATTTATTTTATTTTATTTTTAATTTATCCTACTAGGCACTAGCACCTCAGGCTGCTTTCTCACAGAAGAAGGCCGCCACCTGCTTTTCTTCCTGGATCTGGGTCAGAGGGGGGTTCTTGCCAGTTCTAAGGGGTTCTGTAGAACTCTTAGTAGCTGGGCGATGATAGATAGGAAGCGACTCCCCTCCCTTCGGCTGCAGCTGGGTCTGGAACGACCAGGGCCGCAGTGGGGGCAGGAGCTCCGGCTTCTCCCCTGTCGGCTTGGTCACTTCCAAGTCAAGGAAGGACAGTTTCTGACAATTTCCCTGTGGCCGGAGGGCTAGAAGGTGGGGAATCGCTCGCACGCCTCTCAGTTTAAACCGTTCTTTAAGTGGGGTCAGCTTCTTTCTCATCCCTGATCTGAGCGTTTTCACAGGAAATGCTTCCAATGCGCTTGAGGGCTTCGTGTGTACTGGCAATATTTCAAAAGACTATAAATGCACAATTATCACATGGGTATATTAATGGTGAAGCAAAATTGAAACGCGCATGTTGATTCATTCATTGCCAGGTGCATTCTCAAGAAACCCCTGCGCACTATCTTTTAATGTGCCCATTTGTCCATGCACATGGCGAAAGGAAGGAAATTCTCTGAAAGGACAGAGAAACGCTGCATCAGCCAAGCATGGTTACTTAATATTTACAAAATTTCAAAATCCAATTTAGATAACAACAGGTAATAAAATCTGCTCTCTATATATGACCGGAACAAATAATTCTGAACCACAGATCCAGTGAAAATTTCAGAGAAACAACCCAGAGAGTACAAAGTCTGTCATGATAAAACTGCCAAGTCCCTGGAACAAACCCCTGTTCAGTGTGGACACCTACGGAGCCCAGGGCCTGCCGGACTCTTCTGGGGGCTGCCCTGCCAGGTCACTCCCAGGGAACTCAGCTTGTTCTCCAAATGAAGGGCCTCTCTCCCGCTGGGGACCCCCCGGCACTCCCACGAGGAAGCCCCAGCTCCCCCCCCCCCGGTCTCCCCAGAGGCCGTGGACACCAGGAGACCCCCCCTGGCAGGTCTCACCCGCGAGGAGCAGGGCAGGTGGGGGAGGCATCGCAGAGGCTGGAGCAGAGGGAGGTCAGAGGTCAAGAGGAGACACACACACTTTCCCACACACACACACCCCGGGGTCTCTCGGGGACGTCCCCTGCCCCAAACAGCAAGCGTCACACATCCAATAACATCCTTGATTTTGTTTTCTTCTTTTTTTAAAAAAAAACCCCCACAGTTTGATTCACATAGGAGAGGAAGGAAGTCAGCGGAATAATATTAACCATAATAAAAGGTAAAAATGATTATAGTATCAGCAGTGGGGGTGACCAAAGCACCCCCCCCCCGGGCTCCCCTGTCCGGAATTGCATGGACATGTGGAGGGTGCAGAGCTGGTTTCAATCCTTGGGGATCATCCCCTTGATGGCCGACTCCCGATTGACATACGTCGCCCAGTACACCATGTTGAAAATGGCAAACAAGACCGGAAAGATGATGCGAGACATTTTGTCTACCTTGCTGACGCTGTTGTAGGTCTTCCTGCCCTCCGGGGGCTTCTCTTCCAACCGGGGCACCTTGACGGCAGGGACCACCACAGCAGCCGGCACGGCCGTGGGGGTGGCTGCGCTTTTGGCAATGGTCGGCAGGGGGGCCTCCTTGGTGATGCTGAGGGCGTACGTGGTCCCCACGATGTTGTAGGTGTTGTTGGTTTTCTTAGCCAAGGTGGCCGGCTCTTTCTTCTGGGGAGAGAAGCAAAGACGGTGAGGAAATGGCCCAGTGGCACTGAGGCCTCCACAGAGGATAAAGATGGTGGCGGTGGCCGCTGCTGCTCTGAATTGACCCTAACATGGATCTTCATGGTGGACGTAGGGCACCACCTTTGGAACCAGAGCAGGGCCTCCGGGAATCCAGGCCCTTGGGGAACGAAGCTCTCGCTCCTAGAACTGGGCCCCCCTCTTGGTGCAAGTGTGAGAGCTTTGGGCCCAAGTCTCCTCTCTGACAAACCAGGCCAGCTGGGGGGCAGTCGCCCTCTATTCCCTTGTGGGCGCTGTGGCCTCCCCTCCGCCTCCCCCTCCTCACCTTCATCTCCTGAGCCTCCAGCACCTTCTTCCCCTCCCAGGCCCAGCTGCGCTTCGTGAAGTAATTGACGGCTGCAAATTCAATCAGCGCAGAGAAGACGAAGGCATAACACACCGCCATGAACCAGTCCATCGCCGTCGCGTAGGCCACCTTGGGGAGGGAATTCCGTGCGCTGATGCTCAGGGTGGTCATGGTCAGCACTGTGGTGACCCCTGTGGGAAGGAGGACAGGTGAGAGGCAGGTGAAGGAGGCTTAGCAGGATTTCCCCCCCTCTCCTCCCCCCCCACCACACTTACATTGGGAAATCACTCAGCCATCTTTCAAAATACAGCACCCAGGAGGTTTGAAGACCTCGAGAGCGAACGACAAGTCCAGGCTCTGTTTATCTGCTATGCTAATAATGTCTTTGAATAAGAATCTATAATGCTGGTGAGTAGAGTAAGTAGGGTATCTTACCATTTATCTATCTATCTATCTATCTATCTATCTATCTATCTATCTCTCTCTCTCTCTCTCTCTCTCTCTCTCTCTCTCTCTATCTATCTATCTATCTATCATCTATCTATCATCTATCTCTATATCTATCTATCTATCTATCTATCATTTATTTATTTATTTATTATTTGGATTTGTATGCCGCCCCTCTCCGAAAACTCGGGGCGCCTCACAACAAGTGAAAAGACAATCCAATACATTAATCCAATTAATTAAAATATTATAAATTTAAGAAAAACCCCTATACTAACATACACACACACAAGCATACCATATATAAATTCAACGTGCCCAGGGGAAGATGTTTAGTTTCCCCTTGCCTGACGGCAAAGGTGGGTTTTGAGGAGTTTACGGAAGGCAGGAAGAGTAGGGGCAGTTCTGATCTCCGGGGGGAGTTGGTTCCAGAGAGTCGGTGCCGCCACAGAGAAGGCTCTCCCCCTGGGGCTGGGCAACCGACATTGTTTAGTTGACGGGACCCGGAGGAGGCCCACTCTGTGGGACCTAATCGGTCGCTGGGATTCGTGCGGCAGAAGGCGGTCTCGGAGATATTCTGGTCCAGTGCCATGAAGGGCTTTAAAGGTCATAACCAACACTTTGAATTGTGACCGGAAACTGATCGGCAGCCAATGCAGGCTGCGGAGTGATGGTGAAACATGGGCATACCTGGGTAAGCCCATGACTGCTCTCGCAGCTGCATTCTGCACGATCTGAAGTTTCCGAACACTTTTCAAAGGTAGCCCCATGTAGAGAGCATTACAGTAGTCGAACC